>NW_027210778.1:0-145000 GCF_029030835.1 Brachyistius frenatus | reverse complement strand
AGGTTTGGTCAGTTTTATTTATATGGGCCAACTCAGCAGAATGCAGCATCACTAGACCCTCTAAATATGGAAAAAGTTCCGCAAATACTCTGATTATTGGGATAGAAATGGATGTAACGTCAGAAAGAGCAAACAGGAAGGATCCGTCTTCCAGGATGATTTACAGAATAGACCGACGTGGTGAAGTTTGGACGATCAGGACTCTTTATTACCCTCTATAGCAGACCAACTAACGTCATCTTATTTTCATGTTTTTGATGCTTTTTTCTACAGAGACTCTGATTCTGAGAATAAACTGCTGATAGTTATAGGTATGGATCTGACTGCCTCCGATATGTTCGAGAACTTATATCACGGTTGCGTGACGTTACTGTTTGATTATTTTTCCCGAACTCGCTGACCAACCGGTTTCCTTCAGTTTCAGCCAGTTTGTCACCAGACGGTCCGAGACGCTCTTATTTATTCAATGTAAGAGATTAACTCAGTGAAGCTGCTGCAGAACTCTTCATAATCTACGAGCCTAAATAAAAACAAATTTAAAAAAAAATCTGCAGTCATTGTATCCGAATGTTTCCAACCGATCGGCTTGATGTCCATCTTTTCAGAAGCAGCAACGAGCTGTTGACACGGTGTCGTCTCATCTTCTACAAGAGCCTTTAGTGTCCACTAAGACTCGGCTGAGAGGGCTAAAGTACAGTGTGTGTGTGTGTGTGTGTGTGTGTGTGTGTGTGTGTGTGTGTGTGTGTGTGTGTGTGTGTGTGTGTGTGTGTGTGTAGGGAGTGCAGAAGAACGGGGTGATACTCGGGGTGTGTTTGCGAGGGGATGAAAGGTAATGCGGACCATCGGGTCACATGTCTGGCTTCATGACGGAGGGGCTGGGAAGCGTCCTGAACCCGAGGAGGAGGGGGAGTGTGTGTGTGTGTGTGTGTGTGTGTGTGTGTGTGTGTGTGTGTGTGTGTGTGTGTGTGTGTGTGGTGAATAAAGGTGGTGGGGTGGGGTGGAGGGGGTGTTCTTGTCCCTGACCCATGTCTAAGTGGCGCTGCAGTGTTTACTGTGAGGAAGGAAGCTGTCAACTGTGTTTGCTCCCATCTCAGCAAGACGGAGCAACCCCCCTCCCCCTCCTCCTCCTCCTCCTCCTCCTCCTCTTCCTCCTTCTCGTACAGAGACAGACAGACACCAGTGAGCAGTAACATTTGTGAAGACAGAAAAATCAAGAGCGAAGGCAGGAGTGTTTCTTCCACTGGTGTTCGCCAGTCGGGCTGTGAGAGAGTCGGGGGGGGGGGTGAGGGGGGGGGGGGGGTGGGGTGGGGGGTGAGGGCCGGAGCGACGGGCCTCCCCTGCCGAGGGCCCGCAGGTGATTGACAGGCTTTCTACTGGAGGTGTAGAGTTTCCCTCCTGGTGTAAAGTCCCTGTGGCTCTCCTCCAAGAGGGTGACTGCATTCCTGACCAGGTCATGAACTGACCACCTTTACCACCGCCGCCGCCGCCATACCCCCCCCCCCTCTCCCCCAACACCAACACCACCACCACCACAAACCACTCAAACCTCCCCCTCCTTACCCGTCCCATTAGGGCGAAAGAGAAACCCCAAAATCAAGCAGTCCTCCACTCCTGCGTCTCCGACTCCAATGAGCAATACTTCTTTAAAGATTAGATGCATCATTATTGAGTCAGGACATCAACTTTTAAATTCAAACAGGTGCGTGTCCCGATTACATCCTAATTCTTTCTGGGTTTTTAGTATTTCGTTTTTTCAATATTGTAAAAAGTGACTGATGGAACCTGTTCTCGTGAAATGAACTGATTACTCACAGCTGGGGAAAAAAAAATTGTGGATGGTGGTGAGAAAAGTTCCAGGACACTTCATAAATACATCAAGACAAAAACAAAAAATAAAGCTGAAAGTGTTTAGAAGGGTTCTTTAATAACTAAGATTCACTTGCTGTCTGAGCCAAAGCATTTTAGAATGAAGTGTCAGAGTGAGACTCGTATTTAATCTCTTCTCTTCGGTTGTATATACGTTTGTTGTATCCGGACTCTTTATGCGGCGCCACAAAACACCCGCTTTTATCATCAGCGCCTATATTAGCACCACTTACAGCTGGAACATGGCACGGCGGGTCCCTATAGAGCGATTGTCTCTGTAGCTATTGTTTGTGCCTTGTGGGTCGGGGTGCTGAGATGGATTAATGCGGCCTCGTTGTTTACTCAGTCTTTTTTTTTTTTTTTTTTTTATTTCTTTTTTTTTATTACCCTGGCAACATTTCTGAGCCACATCATTTCTTTACACTACAGCACACACACACACACACACACACACACACACACACACGCACACACGTAGATACACCAGAGCCTGAACCCCCGGCACCCTCCGGGCCTACCTCCTGGGGGCCCCCGACGAGTGTGATGAGCCTGCTGCGCCCCGTCGCCGCCGCCGCGCTGGTACTCTCAATCTCTATCTCGACCCCAGCAGAAAGCCGAGGAAATTACGCGCCTTTTTCCTGGAATGTGATTAGATTCCTGATGTTGGCAGCCACACATCTCTGTTTTTTAATTGGGTTCCGAGGCGCGACGAGATTAGCCTCGTGACATCATTGATGGTCTCTCTGTGTGTGTGTGTGTGTGTGTGTGTGTGTGTGTGTGTGTGTGTGTGTGTGTGTGTGTGTGTGTGTGTGTGTGTGTGTGTGTGTGTGTGTGTGTGTGTGTGTGTGTGTGTGTGTGTGTGGAGAGGTTGGTGGTGTCTGCTGATAAGAGATGGTATGGGGGTGTCATGGGGGGGAGGAGGGGGTTTGTGTGGATGAATCAGCCACCCCCTCCCACCCACACACACACACACACACACACACCCCAATGGATGATGCTTACTAATAGTCTCCGTGAGTGTTTTTTTTTTTTTGGTATTGCGGTACATATGTATGTATGTATGAGCTCTTACACGGTGTTATGCACATACGCGCGGAGAGGTTATTGGTTTTGCCTTTTTGTTTGTGTGGTTTTTGTTTGTTTGTTTGTTTGTGAGATTGCAATGTTACAGTGTAAAACATTCACTTGGCATTAGTCACGTCTCTTTAGTGTCAATCTGGTGATTGTTGCTTCCATGGAAATGGTGGCTATCGTAAATCATCGTTTCTTCAATGCTGAATAAAAAAATTTTTTTAAATCAATAGTTTTTCTATTTTCTTTTACAATCCTCGGCTGTGTACTGTTATATTGAAAAGTGGCAGAAGTGGAGTATAATTTTCCATCGCTGAGAATCCTTGTGTACAGAGGGGGGCAGGGTCCATGTTTCACTGCCATGTTTCTACTGTAGCCCAGTAGAGACAAACAAAATGTTGTTTTTAAGTTTTTAAAAAAAAAATTATTTACATTTTTTGTGTGAGCTCCCTCTTGTCTCGTCATTTCAACTTTGACCGACGTAATAGTCACACGGTAATGAAATTACTTCTTTTGAGCCAATTAAAACCGTAAAATGTTCATAGCATGGGGAATAGTTCAATGTTGTAAAATGAGATACGACAAAAATACATGAATTAAAAACAATACTGATACGCAACGCAGGAGAGTCGATGTCAAACCTGAAGGTGTCCTGGTCGTGAAAACGTTGGAGGATCCACTTACTCCCTCCCTCCCGTTTAATACTTAATGAAGAACTTAACCAAAAGCAATTTGAAAACTAACCTACCAGCTGCAGAGTGCAACATAACAACTTTTACTTCCTAATTGTTATTATTTTTTTTGCAATTAATGATTCATATGTTTATTGTGATTTAGGTGGCCTCTCAACTCTGGTTAATTTAAAGTTGGCAAAATAATCAAATCTAAATTGCAGAATAATACAAATTATATATATATATTAGTCCGTGTTGTGCCTCAAAGCGCTTCACGGGGAGGTCGTTGCGAGCCTCGTTGCAACAGAAATAAGTTAAGTTTAGATTTTGCGTCGTGTTGCGACCGGAAAGTGACATCACGGATGAAAAGGGGGGTCACGACCTCCATGACGATCGGACGAAACCGTCGGCTCCAACTTTCACCTGCAGTCAGAGCTGAAGGTCACGGGCAGTGTGACCGGTGGTGGTGGTGGTGGTGGTGGTGGGGGTTATAAGGGTCTCCCACGCCCCCCCAACCCCACCACCACCACCATTAGCTCGCATCCCCTCCTCCTCGGGCCGGTAGAACAATCAGCCTGGCGTCTGATACTTCCTGCCCGGCAATAATTACCCCACCTAATTAAAACTTAATTGCTGGCCTCTCCGACCGCCATCTTAAATGAGCAATGGGAGCCGGGGGCGGGGGCGTAAGCCTGCTGGGATGTTTGTGTGGACGGCAAATTGGTTTATCCCTATCAGATTCCTCAGTCCCTGGCCCCGGCGCACACTACCGCACCGCTCGGCTGCCCAGAAACAGAAAGAAAAGGGAGAAGGCTTAATGTGATGGAGGCCAGACAAGGCCTAATGAGATCTACGCCGTTCCTTCTTTTTTTTCTTCTTCTTCTTTGCTTCTTTAAACCTCACTTTCATTCACACTTTCGATTAGTTGGCTTAAAAAAAAAAAAAAAAAAAAAAAAAGGGAGAGCAGGCAGGAAGGTGGCCGGTCTGGACAGGTCGGTTTGTTTTTTGATGAAAAGTTGGCTTTATGAGAAGAAAGGGGGGTGGATGGGGGGTGGGGGGGGGTAGAGAGAGAGACAGAGATAAGGAAGTTAGGATTCATGGCCCCACTGCAAAATCATCAGGGGGTAAATGAAAGAGGAAATGCTGCGTTAATCGCTATGGATTCTCATAATTGTTACGATTAAATTTCATAATTGACTAATGGCCAGCTGCGGCTCACATTACACGCAGGATAAATACATCACATTAAAAACATGCAAGCTGAGAGGAGATGAGTGGAGATGGATGGACAGATAGGACGGGACAGGATGGATGGACGGACGGACGGACACACACACACACATACACACACACATACACACACACACACACACACACACACACACACACACACACACACACACACACACACACACACACACACACACACACACACACACACACACACACACACACACACACACCGGGGGCTTCATGGACTCGGCGAGGATGATGAAACGGAGGCAGCTTTTGGCGGGACATGAGTGAGATCAGCACAAAAAAAAAAGTAAAAGGTGTGAGAGGGATACTGAGGGAAGTAGAAAATATTGGTGTGGAGATAGAGGAATTTATGAAAAAGGTGGAGACCAAAAAAAAGATGGAGACGGAGACGAAATTCGTGGCCTGCGGGGGGGTATTAGGCTGGATGCCAGCGTATGTGTGTGTGTTTTTTTTGTTCATGCCACACTCCCATCTTCCTGTGAACTCTGATTTCCCTAAACCCCTCCGCCATCCTTCACTCTTGAACTCTTTTTTTCTTCTTCTTCTTCTTCTTCTTCTTCTTCTTCATCTCCGTCCCAGGGAAACAAGCAGAAAAAGGCGTCGGTGATGAGCAGATAGCAGGGGGGGCCGACGGATGGAGAGAAGAACGGGGTGGGAGGTGGAGGGAGGAAGGTGGAGGGAGGGAGGGAGGCACGGAGAGAGAAAGTTGGAGGGTGATTAGAGAGAGATGACAGGTGACATCCATAAAGGGATTACGGAGCAGGCCTCAAAGACAGGGCCCTAATCCTGGCTTTGTACAGGCGCAGATAAACAGCTCCACTGATGGCTTGCTCTCTTAAAAAGTGAACATGAGCTACACAAATAACTTCCTAATTCCCCCTTTGTAGAAGTGAGTGCGCGCTACAACACAAATAAGTTCCCCCCTAATTCTTCCTTTGTACAAGTGAGCCCCGAGAAGCACAAAATAACTTGCTCTCGAGGTGTTTGTGAACAGGATGCTCGGTGAGAGGCGGGAGGGACTGCGGGTGTTTGTAGGGGGGGAGGTGTGTGGGGGGGGAGGGGAAGGGTGAGGGCACACAAAGTGTCGATATGTGTATTTGGAAATGCATGATTGTACTCGCTCGCCTGTCGTCGGGACTTTTTGAAAGATTTACAGGCTTGTATTCACGTAGAAATGCTCCAGGAATCAGAGTTAAACTGGAAATACATGAATATTTCTTTTCTCGACTTCTAAAACACACTCGCACGCGCGCGCGCACACACACACACACACACACACACACACACACACACACACACACACACAGTTGTCAGTTTGTGGTCTAATTAAGCGTTACCTTAAAAACAGAGGGAAAACTCACACACACACCACACACACCTGTGCTCCACAGACAGGAAAGACCACCAACTGAAAGTCTGGTTTCCCATGTAGGCGTGTGTGTGTGTGTGTGTGTGTGTGTGTGTGTGTGTGTGTGTGTGTGTGTGTGTGTGTGTGTGTGTGTGTGTGTGTGTGTGTGTGCGCGTGCCTGCCTAAACCCAGCGGACTACATTGACTATTTGTGTATTGACTGTAGTGCGCCTCACGCTGTATATTTTATTTTCTATTGCGTCTAACTTTTGACGCAATATTATTCAGTTTCATGCGCCGTTGAATTATTATATCTTTGTCAATTCATTGATATTAATGTTGTTGATCAGACGCTCGTGTCTCCCACCCTTAGTGCTGAAATGATCACGTTCCCCTGCACATAAATCATATGATTATTATTTGTCACAGTCCGTTTTGGCCTTAAATGATGATCGAGTTCATCAATGAGATCTGACAGACCAAAAACTAGCAACACATGAACTGTAGAACGGCTTTATTGTTCATCTCCGTGGCACAAAGTCACGAATATAAGCTGAAGACGATGTTCTGTCGCATGTGAACACACAAACGTTGCCTATTGGGAACGTTTACTAAACTGTGTTAAAATGATCATTTTAGCATCCTAGTGGAGTTTGTTGTATGTTTTGTTGTATGTTTTTTTTTGCATGCTAATATGATGAGGAACTCCAGTACAAACACATACGTTGCAGGTTGAGATTGACTTTATGCACGAAGCACGTAAAAGTCTGTGACGTCTATAAAAGGCCAAACATGCCGAGCCCAACTTTACATTGTTTTTTGCCCCATTTTTGGTCAAAAATGTCTGTTTCTCGTTGTTGGTCACTTTTCGACTTTAGATGCAGTTACAGTCTCTCATTCACAAGCGTCAGCGTCTGCCCACCTGTCCCCGGGGATTCAACCAGGCAACCCCTGACCGGGTCGCACCCGCATTTCAGTGAACGGATCTGATTACGGGAGGCGGTTATCAAGACGGGCTGCGACTCCCTCCGGCCTTCTCTTTCTTCTTTATTTTAATATGCACGGGCCGAAATCTCTATCTGCTATTTCACACTCTCCCTTTCATCCCTCCTCCTCCTCCTCTTCCTCCTCCCTCCTCCTCCTCCTCCTCCTCCATTACCTGGTAATGAACAGATCCCTCTGCTCTTTCTTCTTCTTTAAGTTCATGCAAATTTCGGCCATAGTCTCCGACACTTCGGCGAGGTGCAGGAAGTGAAGGCGGAGGTCTGAGCTAATGACTTCATTTTCTTTTGCGGGATTCCTCCCCTGCAGCGCCGACTCGGTGACACAGATACCGTCGTGAAAAGGACGAGATCGTGTGGGTTTTGATGCGGAAGCAGGTCAAGCGTTGATTGGACGGCTATTTTTGAGGATCTTTTTTTTTTTTTTAATGCATTTGATACCGAGAGAAGTTGAGTAGTGTGGGTGTGACCGGTGGAAATAGGAGGGAAAAAAAAAAAAGCAAACAGCAGCTACACACACACACACACACACACACACACACACACACACACACACACACACACACACGCCTCCGTCGCAACGCTCCCGTTACACACACTCGTACACACACCTCAGCCCCCTCTAATAATCCGCTAATCCTGTTTATCATCAGCCAGCTCTTCTTAGTGCGGAGCGATACATGAAGAGAAATCACACTCACAAACACACTCCAATGTGCAGAGCCGAGATACAGTATAAATACACACATCTCTATTTCTTGATTTCTTCCTCAATCTTCCCTACGTGTTTTTTTTTTTTTGTGCTTTTTTTTATTTATTTTCCCCCCCGTCTACGCTCTGTTATGCATCAGTTATGCAGTTACACATCACAATCCCACATCAATGCCCAGCCTCTCAGGAAAATACGAGTGTTTGCTTCTTTGCCTTCTGTGTCTGAAGAGTTTCACTAAGCTGTGGAGAGCTCACTCCTTCTCTGTCCTCATTGGAGGTTTTTTTTTTTTTTTTTTTTTAACTCCACACATATATATATATATATATTCAAATTTAGAGACTTCCTTGTGGGACATTGCAAAAATAAATTTGGTCCTAAACTACAGCTGAACTTTTTCTTCCCTCCTCCGAAAGAAAAAGCCCATTTTCTACAGTATCCCGGTCTGAAAATAGGAATATAAGGTATAATCACAGATGATCCCGGCTTGGGTACCATAAGCAGGCAATAAATCTATATTTTTTCCGTATTTCTCTTTTGGGATGCTGATTCTTGTAAAAAGGGTTTTTAAAGTAAGTTGTAAATATGGCCATAATCGCCGGCTTCTCGTTTCATAAGGTAATCTACGGGTGCTTAGGGGGTCATTGGAGGAATTGCTGTTTTGGCTGTTGAGAAGCACAGAAGCAGGTTTACTCAAGCCGAGCGTTGTGTAACCGGTGCGTGGCGTATCTTTGAAGGAGATGAGGATAGAGGAGGGAAAAATGCCTCAGTTTCACTAAAGCAAAAAAAAAAAGCAAAAAAAAACAGCGCTTCAACGCGGGATGATGCTGTTATGAGTTTCAGCTTCGTGACCCGCAACAAAGTTTTGGAGCAGCACAGACGGAGAGTTTGGTTCGACATCTGAAGACAAAAATATGACGTCAGTTTTATTTATGGTGAAAGTTTTAAGCCCGTGGTTTTTTTTTAGGTTTTTTTTTTAAATCCAATGATGCATGAAGGAGGGTGAGAAGATGTTCCCCCTCATCACAGCAAGCGGGCTCTTTTATCAGGTCTGGAAAGGCTTAAAAAAAAAGTGTAGACAATGAATTAAAAAAAAAAAAAATGTAAGTCTTTAGATTGTGTGGAGAAATACCAATTTTTTTTTATGTCTAGTAAAAACTAATTTTTAGCCGCTAATGCCAAAATTAGGATGCTTTTCATGAAGGATAATTACCTACTGACTGATAGCAGTTCTGAGAGACTTACAAAGACTTACTACGCTTACAAAGGATCGACTGTTGCATGTAGTATGTGTACAACTAAGACATACTACTTCATCCTAAAAATGCGTCTTGACCTTTGACCCTGTTGGTCATATCCGTTGCGATCCGTAGTGCCACATTTGAACGCTATCTTTTAATGTCTTCTTCCTCTTCTTCTTCCTCTTCTTCTTCCTCCTCCTCCTCCTCCTCCTCTTGTGGGCGGAGCCTCAGCAGCTGAGTCGATGTGAAGTCGTATCTTCCGCTGCCGCAAAGGATTGTGGGTCAGACCAGCCAGAGCAGCGTGCTTTCTGCCGTCGTAGGATGGATACTGGAGCGCAGGGTGCACGTTGGTGCAGCTGTGCTTTGAGCTAAATGCTAACATCAGCTTGCTAACATGTCGTTTGCAGGTATTGTGGTGAATATTTGATGAAGGTTTTAATTTTAGGTTTTAATTGGAAGAAAGCGGACAAATACACCTTTTTAAACACCAAACAAAAGTTCAAATCTTCTCGCTTCTCCATTTCCAAACTGTTGAATGGAAAGCGTGTAATTTCAGGACTGTATTTTTTATTTTTTTTACCCCCTCTCAGTCACTTTACACCGAGTCCCCGTCAGATTTGTTTGCCCGATTAAAACATCTGCACTCTGCACCGCCTCTCTAATTAATGTGAGTGACGGCTCGGCGGCGCGGCGATGCTGTTTAGTCACTTATCTGTCGCCACCATCAACACCTACTTCGTGACAAATTACATCCACAACTTGACCAGGGGGAGATGGAGGAGGAGATAGACGCGCCTGCGGAGCATTTGTGAGGATTTGCAAAGAAGGAAGATTTGAAAGAGATGAAGCGCTTTGTGTTTAGTTTTTGTTTTTTTTCTTTTCTTTTCTTTTTTCTCTTGTAATGTGTTTTCTCTTAACGCTTTAACACTTTGATGTCGGTCCAAGCGTGCCGAGGGGGGAGGGAAGCGGAGAGGTCTGGTCACTTTAGGGCTCCCTGGAACCACCGGGGGGCCGTTCCATATCCCGCGTGCAGGAAGCCCACTTTCGGAGGAAACTCGGCGGGTTTGGATTTCTCTCATTTCCTCCTCCGACACCACTCCTGGTTGGAGTGCAGGAATGCAGCCGGTGGGAAGCACCTCGGCGGCATCCTCGTGGACGTTTCCCTGACTTCCTGAGAAATGAGACATCAACACAGCGGAGCGAGGGATGGAGTTAAAAAAAAAAAAAAAAAAAAAAGTAAAAATAATAAATTCATTTATGGGCGGCTCTGAAACCCGGAGGTGAGATCCGAAGTGCTTCACAATCAGCGCGTGTAACTCGGACGCAATTATGCTTCCCGGATACTTTCTAAACTTTAATAAGTGAAAGGGAGAAGGCAATGCGGTGTTAAATACAGCACATGGAGCATCTAAGCTGACATAACCCTATTATACACACACACATACACATCTTCGGACACACACACACACACACACACACACACACACACACACACACACACACACACACAGTAATTTCCTCAGATGGCCTGTAATCTTGCAGGCCTCCATCTCGGCGGCTTAGCCCAGTGGACTGGGGCAGCCGCTGCCAGCTTTCTACCCGGGGCTGGGAGGGTATGTGTGTGTGGAGAGGTGGAGGGGGGGGGCCCGGAGGGTGTGTGTGTGTGGGGGTGGGCTGGGTGCACAGGGGGAGCCGCGGGGGCCTGGAGGAGCCCCCACATGGATTGTATTTGGGAGCCTGAGGCATGAAATGGAATAGGTTTAATCTGTTATCACCTGCAGGGGAGTGTCGGGGCCAGCCACTGACAGACATAGCGGTGGTGGTGGTGGTGGTGGTGGTGGTGGAGGGGCGGGGGGGGGGGGTCGCAGCACCTCAGTCCCCACTGGTAAATGAAATATCAGCCACTACAGACGGAGAGTGATATTAGTTTAATTTTTTTTTCTGAAGCTCACCTCTGCCGCCAGCCTGCCTCTCTCTCTCTCTCTCTCTTCATCTTTATATCTCCTCCTCCTCCTCTTCTTCCTCCTCTTCTTCCTCACATTCAACAGTCAATCAGTAGAAGATTTGGCTTTACATCATATTGATACTGGAAATGTGTATTTTTTTTTATTTTTTTTGTCCGATGCGTGACCCGTCCATCCACATTCATGGATCTTTTAAAAGTCCACATAAATGAACCTGCTTCTTTTTATTTTATTTTATTTTTTATTTTTTTACTCTAATTTACTGCTTCTTTTGTAATTGTTCAACAATTTGGCGGAGAAGAAAACACTTTATTCTTGATATGAAGGCAGAGCTTTAGCTTAGCGTAACAAGTGGACGACCAATCAGCTGGACAGCTTCTTAACAACTGACGTTGCACGAAGCCAGACTGGCTGTTTTACTGCTGTTAATGCTAAGCTAACAGTCTGCGCCGTCTTATTTACCAAACCGATGTGAGAGTGGTTTCTTCTTCCTCCTCGTCTGACATTCAGCTGCGAATCTATTTCATTCAAATCTCTCTAGTCCTTAAAATCACTTGAAATGAGATCCGGCGAGGAACCAAAAACAAAGTTGGGCCAAATGCATCTTCGCCACATGAAATGCATTTGAAAGATTCAGTGTTAAGGATGTTGGCAGAAATGGAATTTATTATTCATAAACACGGGCTGTAAAATCACTGGCTGTAAACTGAAAAGTGATTGCGGCGTGTAAATTTAGATTTTTTTTTTTTTTTTTGAAGTCGAAGTCTATAAAAATTCGGTAAAGCGCTCGTCGACGAGCGAAGAGGAACCGACGTGTTCGTCGTCGCGCGACGACGACGACGACGAACACGTCTCCACGACCGCAACTTCCTGTGAAGGAATGAGAAAGAGGTGGTTTGACGCTGAGGGGGCGTCGGAGAGGTGGGAGGGAGCGGCTTTTGTGTGTGTGTGTGTGTGTGTGTGTGTGTGTGTGTGTGTGTGTGTGTGTGTGTGTGTGTGTGTGTGTGTGTGTGTGTGTGTGTGTGTGTGTGTCTTAAAAAGCTGCTTTCACACTCCTTGAAGTGGCTCGCCGTCTCTGCTACTGTACTGAGAAGAAAACATGAAGGGTAGGAGTGGGTGAGGCAGCCGGGTGGAGGGAGGGAGAGAGGAGGGAGGGAGGAGGAGGGAGAGAGGGAGGGAGGGAGAAAATGTTGGGAAATCGCTGCCGACCTTCGTCGTCCTTCGTAGTGACCTCGGCGTGAGTCTCGAACCTCGCAGCTCTTCGGGATCATTTCGGATGTTGTTGGGTTTTTTTTTGCTCCGCCAGCCACCGAACCACATCCCCCCCCTCCCCTCCCCTCCCCTCCCCGCCCCCTTTCCTTTTTATTAATGTGTTCACGTCGTTCCTGCTCCGTCTCTCTGTCGGAGGTGAAGTCGTCGTGGGTTGCGTGTTTGTTCGGGTAAAAACTGGGTGCATATTGGCAGCAGCCTTTTTTTTTTTTTTTTTTCTTCTTCTTCTTTTTTTCGCGAGGCAAGTAATTTTGTTTGGTTTAAGCTGACACAGCTCTAAAAATAGGTGTGGTTGGGAGGTTGAAGTTCTCACCTACGCAAATTTACAAACTCCTACTCCTTACACACTTATATACACACACACACACACACACTGATCCACTTTGCTGACAACCCACACACACACACACACACACACACACACACACACACACACACACACACACACACACACACAGATGTGGCACACAAAATATTCCATTTCACAAATTCTACAGGTCTTTCAAAGGTTAAAAAACAAACAAAAAAAGTCCGTTTCTCACTGCATTCGTGGTGAAAAATAAAGTCGGCAGCAGCAATACGAATGCACGAGAGGAAGCAGTGATCAACCAGTGCTTGGCAGGTGTGAAACAAACAAACACACACACACGCGCACACACACCACAATGTCTTAAAGTGTCTCTGTGACACATTTAACAGCTCCTGCGAGGAAGGACAGTCGCTTCGCCGTCTTTCTCACGGTCTTCGGGCACTACGTTTCGCCCAAACAGCAGGTCCACTACTGTGATTGCCATCGAGCGTCCCCCAGACGACTATCACAACCCGCTAATTACGGGGATTAGGCGATCAAACAAGGCTCCTCCGGCGGCGCTGCCAAGCTGCGCTGCGTATTTTGGCGAGTGTCGCCGCGCACCTGTCAGCCGGCCTTCCCCGAACGAAACGCAAACAGGTTGCAGATTCTGCTAAAGCACGCAAAGACAACAATTCATTCATCATCTCCGATGTGACCTTCTTCCTGTTCGACAAGTTTCATTCAATAAAGTGGTGTTAACTGTTTATTTTAATGTCGGCGCCGACGCGTTCGCTTCTCCAGTCAGAAAGCTATTTGTCACCCGACGCCGACGCCAGGAGCGACACGTCTTCCTCGACGGCCGCAACAATGCATCGCTAATGAAGGGAAATGAGCGAGGAGGACAGGTAATGAAGACGGGCAGCGAGGAGGAGGAGGAGGAGGAGGAAGAGGAGCAGGAGGAGGAGGACGAGGGTGGGTTATGGAGGCCGGTCCTACTGTATGCCGAGGGTAAATGGGCGACTCGTGTTACAGTAGCATGATGCCGTATCGCCTCTCGTGCTATCTGCGTCCAGATCGTAGGAGGAAACCCCCGACCAAGAACAACAAGATTAGTCGGTAATCAGATGTGATGCGATACTCTGAACACTCGGCCGAGGAGCCGCAACGCAGACGGGTTGTTTGAATAGAGGCAAGAATGTAGAAACGCTTCAGACCGAGCGTCGCAGAAACCTGCTTCTGTGGCAACGAAGATATTCGAACCGATAAAGACGGCCAAAGTATTCTTTTCTTTCTCCTCACTGTTGAATAGTTTGCGGATGACGTGACGGTGATAAATAAGTGATATTGTGACTGTTATCTGGATCTCCTACAGCATTTCCTTTCCAAAAAACAAAAACAAAAAATCTGATTTGTTTTCAGCTTTGTTGTTTTCAGGATGTGAATTTTCTTTCGTCAGAAAGGGAAACTTTAATAGTTTAGTTTCATAAGAGGAAAATACGTGGATCTCATTTGACAACATTTGCAAAGTAGACGTTTCAACCAATCGCAGCCACACCGAGTGCTCATCGGCTGCTTTTACTTTTTTATGACTTTTTTTAGATAGTCCTCCTCTGTAAATGTTCCTGTTGTAGAAAGTAATTCTTTAAATTTTTTTTTAAAAAAAGCACGAAAAATAAATAGGAAAAAGTCTAGAAAGCTAAAAAGTATTGTTTTTTTGTTTTTTTAATTCAAAAATAATCATTCAAATACTCTCCAAACGCAGAAAAATAATTACCACTAAGGAGAGCGGTAGCTTGCTGTAGTGTATTTTCAGTGAGTACACGCATTATAAACTGTCACTGTGTCACATGTCTAAAAAAAAACAACCAAGTCACTAGAAAAAAAAAAGTGAGTGAAATAGTAGAAACCCAAACGTTGATCTTCCTCCTTCTCTTGTTGCTTCTCGTGTGTGTAGTTCCTGTAATTAGTTCTTCATTCTTTTAAAAGCAAAAACACTGCGACCACTTCCTTGATGCTGTTCCAAGAGCCGCGCCGCCGAGTGATGCCCTCACCCCACCCCCCCACCCCCACCCCTTCCTCCTCCACCACCCCCTCCACCCCGGCCGTGACATCACCACGGTCGCGCAGAGGGGAGGCGTGACACGCAACGCTTTGACCTCTGACCCTCGGCGCCGATGCTGGACGGACCTGCGACGCGCACAACAACGTGTTCGCACATAATCTGTCCTGAACCTCGGCCGGGTGAGGAGGGAGGAACGCGCGTGTGCGTGTATGCGTGTGCGTGTATGCGTGTGCGTGTGCGTGCGTGTGCGTGTGCGTGACAGCCCGGCGATGGGGGCCGGCTGCTGACGAGGATCTTTCTCAGCAGCTCTGTTTGGATTGTAAACATGTCACAGTGTGAGAAAAGCGTCCGTGTGCACGGCGACGACGACGGCCTCCTTTTGTTTTGGTTCTCAGGGTAATAATAGCCGATGATGAGCCGGGTTAACTTCAGCCGGTTTGCGGGTGTGCGGGTGGTTTACAGACAGGGGGGGGAGGGGGGAGTCTTTGGACGGCGGCAGGAAAAACGATCAGAACGGCGAAACCGGTCGGACCTCTGCCGCTCGAAAGAGCCTGTCGGAGTAAAACTGCGAAGCCGCTTCTCAGAAGATAAAAAAAAAAAAAATTCAACTTCGCTGCTGCTGCTAAAAGCTGTCGTATCAAAATGGCTTCCACGTCTTCCACCATTAGCCCGAGATAAAGATCAAGATGATGCACATTTACAGCTGAAATTCTATAGTTGCGTTCAAGGAAAATTGGCAGAAAAAAAAACCTTGAAAGCAGCTGATGAGGCGTCCGTCTGCTGCTGCCCCCTGACCCCCCCCCCCCCGAATCAGGGCCATCAAAACCTCGAGACAAGTTCACACTCTGTAATTACAAAATGACATAAAGTCATTATGTCATGGTGCATTACTTAGAACCTCGTTAGCCCATTACCTCGCAGCGGCCGGAGTGATTAAGTCGTGGAGAGGCCCCGCCCCTTTCCTGCACTCCCACTCACTCCGGGAGGAAGCAGGAAGCTTGCTCGCAATGTCAGTCATCCCCCAGACAGGAAGTGGCCGGGGGGGGGGAGATGGCTCACCCCCCCCCCTTTTAATGCCGCAATTATTGTAACTATTGTTTGGATTGATAATCACGCTCATTACGGAGAGATGGGAGGAAAAGAGGAAGGAAGCTGGAAGCTCCACTCGTTTGAGGTCCGCGGTCCGACGGAGGAGGAGGGAGGTGGGGGGGGGGGTTGGGGGAGGTCCGGAGGGATGCGTGTTACCGCGATTCGGGCACCATGGGAAAGCTTGTTTGTTCGGAGCGTTTCGCATTTGATCTGGGTTTTCTCAGAGTAATTATCTGGGCTGGTGCTTCCAGGGAGAAGAGCGATTACCGGGAGCCAGGGGTCAGGACGGGACGGCACTCAGAGCGGCCGCACAGAAACTCTATACGCTCCCAAAGAAAGCACGGGGCGGACAATGTTCACACAGTTATTATCATATTTCCCATTAAAAATGCGTAGCAGCTGTTTTTGATTTACAGATTTACGTTCAACGCGAGATAAGATCGCAAAGTGTTGAGGAACTCCGCTTGATTGCACGACTCGCATGACCTTTTGACCTCTGTCCCTTTATTTCCTCCTTTCTATCTCTTTGACTTCTTTTCTGTCGTCCGTCCCGTGTCCGTCCCTCGGAGCTTAGTTTAGCGTAAAAGGCTGTGAACGCGAGAAAATCGTGGAAGTTGATTTTTCGTACGATGTTTCGTAATATGTTGTAACTTAGATAATAACCTCCGTCTGAGGAACATCGGCGATCTTCAATTTCCTGCGTTACGTCGTCCCGTCTGGCTGCTTGATCTAAATTCTTAGCCTCTGCGGCTTTTTAGACGCTGTTCACGTTGCCGTTGCCTAGCAACAGCGTTGTTTTTTTTTTTTTTTTTTTAAGAGTTAACCACGTGAACGCCGAGCATACGGCGCACACGACTTGCCGCGTTGTAACCACGAGCTCACCAGTTCTGTTAAACGTATATATCACTTGGTCGGGCGAAGCTAAATAACGTCAAACTATTTCTTTAAAGTGGTATTTTGCCAAAATTACAACAAATTACGCAGATAGATTTTCGAGATTAAAGGCTATTCTGGTTTTGATGGAAGCTCTCTTTAAACATTTTCCAGGAAGCAACAATGTCGTTGGAAACCAGAGAAAACTCGATGTGTAAAGTGTCTCTTTAAAGAGGAGCTGAGTCAGAGTCGTTAAAGAAAACAAACAAAGTAAACTGACGAGGAGCAAAACTAATAAATAAATGAAACCATCGCGAGGAGACGTGAAAACAATAACACGTCGACCTCAGCGAAGGCAAAACTGGAATCGCTGCTTTCCGTGCCAACTTTGCAAACAGTCGAGTTTTCACCCGCTTATCAATTACACACTTGTAATTTCTACATGTAAGCAGGTCTATAAAACGACGGCGGGGAGGAACTGCATCGTTTTTGTTTTTTTTACTTCTCAGAGGAGAGAGGAAAAAAATAAATAAATAAACGTGTACAAAAGCCAAAGTAACAAAAGCGGCAGAGCGATTTTAAGCGTTACAACATGCAGGACTCGGAGAAGCTGTAATTAAAGGAGCTGTCGGTTGGTAAATATCGTTCACTGGAGGCGAACGGCTGTGGTGCAGATTGGAGAAGCTCGCTGAGCACAACTAGAGGAGTGTCGGTGGTCATGCTGTTTTTTTTAACACGTAGAAATGATCCTCGAGATTTATTATGACGAGACCAAAAAAAAAACGGTGATATAATTAGTTCTTTTTTTAATATATATATATTCAGTACCTAACAAAGAAAGAGCCATATTTGATGTTTTCCCGTGATATTAATTAAAGCATTAAACATTTTCTGAACCTGCTTACGTTAAACACAGGTTTAATATATCTCACATTCTTCAGTGTTTAAGGTGGAATATTTAAGGTAGCACGCTTCTGTCTGCATGCGGTGACCTCTTGCCCCTGAAACAAGCCTGTCCAGTTATAAACACACACACACACACACACACACACACACACACACACACACACACACACACACACACACACACACACACACACACACACACACACAGCCTCCACGTCTTCAGCCTTAAAACAACAAAAAGGAGACATTAACATTTGACCTCCCGTCTAATCCTGGGACCCACTACTGTTCCTCACATTGTTACCTAATTGTGTCCCTTCTTAATGGTTCCCTCTGTGTCCAGGACGGCTTGTGGGCCTTTTTGACTGACTGACGACTCCCAGAAAGTAAACTTTAAAAAAAAAAAAAAAAAAAAAATGCCCATCTGTGGTTCGATGAGGACTCATTAGGATCAGGAATAGGATTGAAAGGTAAATTTGGTTTATTTTTCATTGACAGATCTGGCCGTTTTTATTTTGTCCTCTTTCACTCTCCTTTCATCACTTTATTTTTGCCCTTTTTTTTGGCTTCTTAAGTATTGTTAAAACATCTCCAACTCCTAATGTTGATAGTTATTAACAGCCTGTGCACGTTCCCAGGCTTAATATATACAATTAATTCATAAGAGACTACCACAAACTCCACCTCCATAGATTCTGGGCTATCAGAAAGTCCAACTTTACAAATAAGATATGGTTGTTGTTGGTTTTTTTTCAACCAAAACTTCAAACCAGATTCCAGAAAAACTACCCGAGCGAGTCTTTAAAAACAAGTTTCTTTCTTCCCTGTAAAACGTGAGTGTGCCGACTCTGCATTTATTTGTTAATTCTTTATTCATTCTTTGTAATTTCACTCAAATAGAGTTTAGAGATGGATGAATGAGACAGAAGAATGTCTTTGATAAACACACTCGAGGCCCCTTGGGGGTAAATGAGCTTATTAGGTAAGCAGGAACACACACACACACACACACACACACACACACACACACACACACACACACACACACACACACACACTGGTCTGGGGTACGTTAGCTGCCCGGGGCAAGTCCATTCAGTGTGAGGACAGCACACACACAAACACAGGTTTATGGTATTTACAGCTATTTGCATTGCTAAGGCTCTGACTGAGGAGTTTGTTTAGTCCTGCTGGGGGCAACCGGTCCGTCCAATGTCCCCCTAAAGAGCCGACTCAGCGCCGGCTGTCACTGTGTTTGTGGTCACGTCGGTCTTCCTCGGCTTTAATGACATCGTAAAGGGTCTATCAGTCTGATGTGGAGCTCATCACCATCCCACCTTCCAGTGCTTCAACTCCTTCTTTCTTTCTTTCTTTCTTTCTTTCTTTCTTTCTTTATTTCGGTCTATTTTTTTAGCTTGATGTTTTTACAGTTAATTAATTGTTTCGTCGCTTTAACCAGTTTGTGAAGAAGTTTGTGACTGTCATTAGGTTGAACATATATTTATATGATATTATTTATGTTGGTATTCCTCTTTTGGCCCGGACTTCATTTACAGCATGTAAACAGTTAAGCAGGCACTTTACATCTTTTATGGCCGAACCTCTTTTATTCAATTATGTATTGATATCTACAGAAATTTACATCCATTCAGGCCTTTGTTTTCTCTTCACCCCAAATCCCTGAAACACAAGATAAGGACCTGTTTGTTTCTCAGTACTTTAGCCTGATGCAACAGGTCAGTAAGTCAATCTGCCAAAACAATAGAGCTGGAATAAAACTACAGGGGCTAAATTAACCACCGTGTGTGTGTGTGTGTGTGTGTGTGTGTGTGTGTGTGTGTGTGTGTGTGTGTGTGTGTGTGTGTGTGTGTGTGTGTGTGTGTGTGTGTCAGCCTCCCTCTGGCTGCACTCATGGCTCTGTATGGGCTGCTAGTTGGCGGCGGCCCCCCCGGCCCCCCCCCGACAGAAAACAAATAGCCAATTTGGTTTTATTGTGCTGCTGGAGGTCCGCTCGGCCCCAGAGACAGATGACAGAGCAGCGGAACACAGAAACACAGGAGGAGGTGGACGAGACCCGGCACACTCTGCCAAACTCAACCGCAAACAGCCACAGAGAGGTTTTCACCACTTTCTAACTGCAGGAGCGGATTTAAACAGCTGCTCATGATGATGTGCCAGAAAAAAAAAAAAAAAAAAAAAGCTTTTTAGATTATTCTTGGACAATAAAATATACATTTAATCTGATTATTCAAGAGTTATTGAAGGTAAAAGACCCTGTAAACTACTTTTAACTAATACTGTAAACCAATTTGTATTCATTCAAACTATCAAACATCATATCACAGAAATAATACTAATGGATCTGAAGAATAAACAGCATACTTCATTGCATGTAAAATATTTTAATCAATACTGGAAAGTACCAAAGTTCTTTTACTTTCACACCTTTTCCGTAACAGAGTGTAATTTTGAGGTACTTGCAGACTACTAAAGGTTTTTTTTACTTTTAGTTTTCTGCTTTTTACTCCACTACTTCGACTGTTTACTGCATTGGAGTTAGAGGCTTTTTTTAAATTATTGATATTTCATAAACAAACTGCCTCTTTAACTGCTCTCACTCTCAGATACGAGGAATCTGTAACTAAATTATCTACATTTCTGAACGGAAGAAGTTTAGAAAAACTTTTCTTTATTCCAAGTATGTGGAGCTGACATTCCTGTTATTGATTAAAGTGGCTCGAACTTGACCAGTTACAACATTAATATGCAGATTAAATGTTAAGGCCCTAGTAATAATGACTCCTTATTATAATATATAATGATATAAAGGACATTCTGCTGCTAATCTTGAGGCACATTTTTCTTGTATTTCCTGTTTTTTTCAGTCACCCTTGAGTCTAGTTCCTTTTCTATATTTTTGTCCCTCTTTTTATTTAAAAGTAAAAGATGTAAATACTTTTTTTCTTTACTGCTGATTGTAGCTGTCTGAAGACAACGACCATGTAATACAAACAATTTTTAGTGATTTCATGCTTTGAAATTGGTCAAATTTGGCTTCATTTCAAATTGCAACTAAAAAAAACATGTTGAACTTGCAGTTTTCATCTGATAAAAGCAACATCTTTTTGCAGAACACACACACACACACTCGAACACCAACACACACTTAAAGCCACAAAGGGCAGTCGGTGGGGGCCGGGGGAGGGAGGGGTGCTGCTGCGCTGTCTGCCCGGACAGCCGTTAGCCCACAAAAGGTTGCGATCGGAGTGACCTCTACAGTACAGAATCAAGCTGAATGAAGGGGTTGTAAAAGTGCCTCATCAGCACCGCACTCCGCTCTAAAGAGCCGGCGCCGATTGGCCCCCCCATAAACAACATGAGGGGTCCCTATCGGACACGACGGCGGCGGCGGCGCCGGCGCTGGGTGGGACAGATGGGAGTGCGGCGGCGGGCTGGCGGGCGGGGATAGGTAGGGGACGGATGTACGTAATTAAGGCAGGAGTCAGGACCAACAGATGGAGAGGAGTCACCCACCCTCTCCCTCCCCACCCTCCCTCCCCATCCATCCCAATCCCACAGAGGACTGAGGCTGGCAAGCACAGGAACGCTACGAGCAGTGTGTGTGTGTGTGTGTGTGTGTGTGTGCGCGTGTGCGTGTGTGTGCGTGTGTTCGCGTGTGCACGTGGCCCTGGGTGTGTGATAAGCACATGTTCCCCTGGGTGAGTGCTTGAGTGATCTAACAGGGGCAATTAATTTGTTTTATATACGATTTAACTCCTCCGAGCTCCCGACAAAAGGAGGCAGTCCTCTGGGAGCTCTGAATGCTCTCTGATACAAACCGGGACCACAGGGGAGACGCACAATCAGCTCGCAAACGAGAACGCCCGTTTATGCCCGAGCTTTCATGTGTACTGATGATGGGGCGAGGCGGCGGATCCACATGTAAACTCATTCCCCACCCCACCCCACCCCCCACCACCTCCATGAATATGTAACGGAAACTGATGAGGCTAATGACTTGTAGAGGTGACCTACTTTATTTACGCCAAGGAAACGTGGAAGGGGATCTGAGGCTTTCATCTGTTCGCGCATAAAGAGGAAAAACTCGCAGCGTTTAGTGTACGAGACGGCGATGCTCGTGATATCCCGGGAGACGCCGATCGTGTCACCGGCGGCGTCTTTTTTTTTTTTTTTTTTAATCTAATTTGCTGCCTCTCTCTCTCCGAGCCGTCGCTCGGCCTGCGGAGGACAATGTGACCCTTCCCCTCCTCACTCCTTCGATACTCGGATACACGACGAGGAACCTGCCACTTAAATTATCTACGTTTCTAAATGGCAAAAAAAGTTTCGAAGAACTATTATAAAATGCAGCAGCGTGTAAGTACGTGTATGTAGAGGTCAGACCTTTATTATTTGGTGATAAGTGAGGCACGGAGGTGAGTGATTAAAAAAAAAAAAAAAAAAAAAAATCTCCATGAATTGTGCTGATTCATCAAGAGCTGCACGTTCTGCCAGCACCACTCGTTGGTCCGTCGTGTGACCGCGCGGTTCCAACAATCAACATCTAAAGTTCGACAGAATAAAAAAACAACGTGGCAAAGGATTGTTTAATCAGTCGTTTATGATCAAAAGTAGAAAGTGTGGTTCAAATCGGGAGTCTTTGAGCTCAGCCTCAAGGAGCGACCCTTTTTGGCAACTTGTCCAAAAATATTCTGCTTTTGGTTTTTGTAAAAAGATTAATTAAAAGGAACAGAAACAAAAAACAACCATGCTGCACACACACACACACACACACACACACACACACACACACACACACACACACACACACACACACACACACACACACACACACACACACACACACACACACACACACACACACACACACAAGGGACCTAGCTTATGCTCCCTGGCCATTATTGCCTTATTGACGTCGATCCCGTGTCAAGGTTACTTAGGAGAGGTCAGTGTGATGCCAGCGCCCCCCCCCCCCCATAGTCTGTGCAGATAAACACCAACTACTTATAAAAAGTGATCCCCTAAAGAACTCTTAACTATCCCTCACCACAACTCTTCAACTGTCTTCACACTCCCTTTTTACTCTTCTCTGGCCCTCATTTAGTCTCATTAACCCACCAGTCCCCCCCCCCCCCGCCTCCCCCTCTAATCTGCAGCAGAGCAGTGATGCTATCTGCCCATCAATCCGTATTGGTCTCCTGAGAGAGCCCGAGGCGCTGGGAACCAGGACCCCCGAACGGTTCTCTGGAGAAAGAGGAGAGAAAAAGTGAGACAACAGGTTTTAGATGATGGAGCTGAATGACCCCTTTAAACAAACAAAAAAACAAAAAACAGCTGGATGCACTGAGGTGGACATCACAGATAGCAGCAGGCCCCGCCTTTTGTGTCCCGGCCTCCACTAATTAGGATAAAAAGCAACCTGGTCCCGACGATAAGGACGGCATGAGTGTCATCCGTCGCAGATACGGAGGCGAGAAAGTGAGAGGAGACAAAAGGACGGAGAGGACGGATCGTGGGAATAGACGGTAGTTAAATTCTCTGCATGCTGCCGTCCCGGTATGGAGATGATGGAGGATAACAACTAAAAAAAAAAATATCTCTGTGGTTCCTGGTAAAAGAAAAAAAAAAAAGAGTTCTTTCAAGTGTGAAACAGGAAATAAAATAAAAATGTCTTTGACGTGATGTGTTTACAGTCCCAACCTCCTCTTCTCCCAGTCATCGCTCGGTCATTACAAGAACACTCCAGATATTGTTCCAGCTGATTGTTTTCTGTGCAGCCATGGCAACAGTGAAAACAGGAACTACACTTAGGTAATGCGGCCTCGGTGTGTCAAAACGTAAACAACCTGTGGACCGAACAAATAGGACTCAGATGTAGCGGAGCGGCTGTACGGCGTCCCCATGGCAACGTTCGGCCTGACTTTGTGCATCACAGAAAGCACAATGGAAACTCTTTGGAAGTTTATAAAACTTTTTTTTTTTTTGCCTTTTAGAAACGTGTTGTTTTGGAAGATTTACATGGAGTAATGTGTGAAGCCCGCGAAAACGTTTCCACATATTTTTCCCATGTTATCATGTATATGTATCATACGTGTGATCACGTGTCCCATGTGGAAAAACATGAGAAACTTTTTTTTGGGCTACTATTTGCAGTATTTTGTAGCTTTTGTTACCTTTTCGTGTTATTGGTATTACAGATCAATATTGAAGAAAACTCTGGACCCGTTTTAACTCGGTTGCTGGGTCGGGTCTTAGTTATATTTATTATTAGATCATTATTAGGACCTCTCAAACAAAAATGACAAAACAAACAAACCCCCTCCCAAAAAAATCTGTAGCAATATTCAGAACAGCAGATTCACTTACACCTAAAGCTGTTTTTCTTTCAAATAAATAAATAAAATCCCTAAATGTACGTTAACCCAACTCTCCAAACCCAGAAAACATCCCCATGTAATGAATAAAGATCCCTCTGACGCACTTTAAGAAGCATCTCACCGATCCCTGGTGGGGGGGAAGAAAAAAAAGTGAATATCCAACTGTTTTCAGAGGGAAAGTTACGTAAGTTTTCTCTCCTTTGCCACATCAACAGAGAAAGCGTCAGCTCAGGAAAAACTGCGAGCTGCAGATACGGCTGTGAGGAAACGCGGACTCTCCTCCCTGGAAACGTTCACCGGGCCCTTAACCCATTTAGCCCGCGTCTTAATGAGGCGAAAAGCCTCGCCGACCGGACCTCAGACACATGGGTAAATAACACCTCTAGGAATGCTGGGAAATTAACAAAGCTCATTTCAGCCTGAATCATTTATACATAATTATACACAGAAAAAAAGAAGAAAAAAAAAAAAAGGGATGAAAGGATCTGTCAGAGAGGGAACCCACCCGTAATCAAGCTAAAAAAACAAAACCATTTAAAAAAAAAAAAAAAAAAAAGGGCAAAATGGAGACTGTTAAGTGGTTTGACCTTCGGTGACTCCGGAGCCGGGAGATGCAAAATAGTCCGGGAATATTTTGACGTGTTGGCTTGAAAGGCATTAAAGTTCTGGAAAGAAGAAAATGAGACAGGGACTCTGAGACGGAGAGCAACAGATTAGTTTTCCTTTCATGCTCTGATTTACAGCTGTGTGTCAGGTTAGCTGAAGGAATTTAATATAAAGTGATCTATGTATCTTGGCAACGAGCGGGTATGACGTAAGGCTCGATATGAGCAGGTAGATTTCGTATTCCTGCATCGCGCCGACACCTCACACAGCGCATCGTCCACCGAAACTCACTTTTGTACTTTAATGTTTGTTAGGTTTTTTTTGTTTTTTTTCAACATAATGATCCAAGAAACACTCAAGAATAAACGTTCTAGAACGATGAAGAGAAACTAATTCAAGCGAAAGCGAAACAATGAGTCACCTTTTCAGAATAAAAGAGGCTGTTTTAACAAAACAAAATAAGAGCACAGCGAATCCGGATACATTTCCAATATTCATCACTTGCACGAGCACGCACGCAGATAAAAAGGCATAACAATCTTTGATAGGATTGATTTATGAGTTTGTATTTGCAGAATAAGAATGTTTAACAGTGGTTGTAAAACTCATTCATCTCATAGTTTTGACATCCAAACTGGTGTTACCTGTTGCTTCTATTGATGCGTGTCCGTGTTTTCAGTTGAGTCTCCGCACTGGATTTTTATTTTTTTATTTTTTATTTTTTTATGCAGTTTGAAAAACTTCTTTAACAAAGTTTGAAAAAAGTGATAAAAGCAAATAAATGTTCTGATTTGGTACTAAAGTTTTTAGGATAATTGGTGCCAAATTTGGTGCTCGAACCATCAGAAGAAATAGTACAAAAAAAAGTATTATTCAGAATAATGTCTCTTTCAGAAGTTAATGGCTTCTAATTTGATCTCGATGCAAAGTTGTGGGTTTGCAGAACTCCCGTCGGGCTCACGGTCCACGTTCTGTTCGTCACAGCCCGCACGATCACGGCAAATAACGTCACACGTATCGTCGCTTTTCACGCGTAAATCTCACTTTGCAAGTAAAATGCAAACATGCAAAGTCATGCAAACGTGAACACGGAGGCTCAAATGCGACTCCGGCTTCACACGCGGTCGATGCCCTGCAGCCGTTCGATCTCCGCCCGGGTTCAACGAACGATAGAAACGATGCAAACGTTAGCTCGGCCCTGCTATCACACCGCAAAGCTCTTGAGCGTATGAAGGTGGGGGAGGAGGACTGAAGGGAGGGGGGTGGGGGGGGGCATCACAATGCATAGCACCCTCTCTCACACACACACACACACACACACACACACACACACACACACACACACTACAAACAAACACACAAAGATTAAATCTGGGTTGGCTACTGCTGGCCTCTCACTTTGATGAGCCAAGGAGCCAAGAGTCTGGGTGCTGGATTAAGATGGCTGAACTAGATTCACACACACACACACACACACACACACACACACACACACACACACACACACACACACACCTCTCTCTCCCCCTCCCTAGAGGGGTTAACCTCGATTTCCCCCCCATTCATTTACATTGAGTAGTGAACACAAAGACTCCCTCCACAATAGTTAAAAAAAAAAAAAAATCCTCCTTTGAGATTAGCCAGCATAAACAAACACTTAGTCATCTGAGAGGAGACCTTTCTCTCCATCACACACACACACACACACACACACACACACACACACACACACACACACACACACACACACACAAGGGCCGAGGCCTTCTTTAGTCCGGGGCCCGTTAATAAATTATATGTGGGGTCTAAAGGAATGATCCATATTATTAGAGCCGGCGGAGGCTTATATGACGAGGCTGTGTTGTGTTACCGCGCCGGGAGCTCGCTTGATTCCTGCCGCCGGCTATTATTTATGGAAGCCGACACCGCGCCGCCATTCAGGAAAGAAAGTGCGGACTGATGCGGACTGATTCGCGGCTCGAAAAGCATCACCGTTTCCATTTGTGTCAATCAGGAGATGGCTCTGGATGGGTGGACGCGGCGCTCGATGGAATAAATACTTAATTAGCGGGTTTGAGAAACGTCGAGGCCGGCGTCGCCAGATTTGGAGCTGGTTGTCGGACGGGAGGAAGCGCTCGGGTGTGTTTGACGGTAACTGAGCGACAGTACTAAAAGAGCTGCGGGATTATCAAAGAGTATGAGTGAAAGGCAACAAGAGCGCTTAAGTGTCAACCCGATCCCCACACACACACACACACACACACACACACACACACACACACACACACACACACACACACACACACACATGCAGGGAGAAACACACACCAATCACTTAAACATCCACACCTGTAATTAGCCATTCTGCCATCAGGGGGTGGAGGCCAAGAAGTGTGTGTGTGTGTGTGTGTGTGTGTGTGTGTGTGTGTGTGTGTGTGTGTGTGTGTGTGTGTGTGTGTGTGTGTGTGTGTGTGTGTGTGTGTGTGTGTGCTGATTTGAGCAAAAAATAAATAAGTGAAACCCAGATTGAGAAAAATATTTAGCTTAAAGAAACGCTGATAATTTAAAACTGTTGTTCATTTACCAGAATTAAATGTTTGTTGAAATGATGTGGTTTTTTTTGGTTTTTTTTTATCTCCTTGGGTTTAGCAGCGAGATTAGTCCAACGCTTGTTTAGCCTAGCTTAGCATAAAGCCAGGAAGCGAAGACAAACAACTAACCTCACAATGAAAATGATTCTTTCCAACGACCCGTGTCTCGTGTTTACTAGTTATTTTTTTATAATGTGCAGAAATACAAAAAGAGACATCGACGCTCTCCGCATCGGAAACCAAAGCACCCGAATCACCTTCATGTTTATCATGTTTCCCAGGAATCTTGACTCCGGTTGTAACTTGCATAAATGTAAATAAATGAACGTGCACAAAAACAGACATAAATAGAAATGTAAAACATGAATAAGGGATAAACAACGGTGCAATTGTTGCTTCCTGCAACGTGTGATTGTTATGTTTTTGCGGCTGCAGTATTCAAATGTTTTTGTTTTTTTTGTGCTTTGTTTGTCTAAATCACCATGGTGCAACTTCTGCAGGAGGCGGACGCTTTGTTTTATCCCAAAGAAAAGCATTCGTGGCATAATTCAGAAACTTTTGTTGACGTTTTCAGGCTCTCGCGTTAACTAATTACGCGTGGAAAAATAAGGTAGGCTAACATGACTGTGACTCGTCTTATTTGTACGTCATCCACGTCAGCGTAACCATGAAAAATATCCGACCGAAAGAAAAAAGGGCGTGAACGAAGAGGGAGGTCATCTCCAAACGTGACGTGATTCACACGTAGGCCTCAAAAGGACGACGTGGCCAACTTTTCCGGGGCGAGTCGCCCCTCGATAAGAGGGTTGTGTTCTCGGCTCGTCTATCGCCCGCCGCTACGAAGGGGAAGAGAGGGAAGAAGTGAGAAAGATGAGACACGAGAGGAGTCTGCCAAGCTCCTCGCACCTCCTCATCGCCCCCGAGCGCGGATTTAGACGTCCGTTATTGTGCAAGCGTTTCGCATGTTTATTGTCCCGCTCGGGGAGGAAAAAAAAAAAAAAAAAAAAAAACATTGACTCTCTTCTGAGGCATTAGTCAACACATTTCTTCATTACGGCTGCAGTTTACCACCGAGGGAGATGCAAAGAGAGGCGGCGCGGCGCGAACAAGAAGAGGGTTGTCACTGGAATGACTTCAATAGCCGAGTTCACAGAGACGGGAAAATACAAATAAGGGCTGTAATTGATTATGTTTTACAGCTGATTTTCTTACTGTTCCAGTTTAAATGTGACGCGTTATCATTTGAACGGGATGAATGAACTCCGAGTGTCGGCCCGTCGGGTCTGAAGCTGCAGACGCGCCTTGCTGTGGTTACGCGCCGACGTCCGTGCGGTTGAAAGCCATTTCCGATACGAGCTCGTATGTTTCACGCACCCGTTGTGTTGCATTTGACAATTTGTGATCCGAACCGGGCGTAAAATAACCAGCATTTCTTTTTTACGTAATGAAAATGGCAGGCGAAGCGGAAGGAGACATTTCCGGTTTTGTTAATATTAAGATATTCTGTACAGACAGGTGTAAAGAGTGAAGCGCTTCATCAGCAAAATGTGCCCACATTACTGTCCCAACCAAGATGTGACGTGAACACAAGTCGGGCCACATTGAGATGTAATAAAAAGTGCACACGCGTCAGAGCTGATGTTAAAAACACAGCGGAGTGATGTGTTGCATACGTGAGTTCGGCTTTGCTTTAATTGTTGTGTTGATTGTGTTGTGTGTTCTTAATGAGCTGCTGTGTTGTGTGCTGCGAAGGCAGAGCTCTGTCTCTATGTATCTCTGAGGTGACGTGGCCTTATTTTTTTTTCCGACTGAGGTGAAGAAGATGCTCCACTTGCATGCAACAGATGAGACAATCTCCAAGTTTTTTTTTTTTTTACGGCATGGAGGAGCTGATGTTTCTTCGATGTGAAAGCGTTTCATTGTAAAGTCGTAAACTACTTCGTCTTTTTCTCAGAGTGGCTTTTAGCCCGGGTTGCTATTTACAACAGATTTGCGGTGTCAAATTTGTTTCCCCACCGCTGCCCGTGAACTCTGACTACCATAAATGTGTTAATTTTAATCTCACAGTGAAGCATGTCGTTACACCCGTGGCTTCACATGTCCGCTGGCAGTTTTTCAGCCAGCGGTACGACTTCTGCACGATCACAACATTTAGTCTTCACAAAAACAAAAACCACCAACCTGAGCTCGTTTTTCCGGTCCAGTCGGATGTGGTTGCATCTCTGTAGAAAAGCATCTACTGAAGGAAAAAGCAGGTGAAGGGGAACTTTATTACAACTATCGTTCGTGTCACACTTACAGCCACAAGTGTGCTAAAAGGAGACTCAGTGGCTGAGAACAGAGAAAGAAAAAAAGAGAGCAAATGTCACGAGGGAGCGGCTGAAAACTAGAAACGATTACGACGACGCCGTCCTGATTTCTGCAGAATTTGATCACCCAGTTCTGTAAAAAAAACAAATCTTAAAGAATGAATGACAGACACATCAAAGACAGACAGACAGATAGATTGCTGCCTGTAATTCAAGAATAATTTGTCAGAGGAAGCAATTCCCTCTGGAGCGATGCCAAGTCTGGCTATTTTAAAATCACAGGAGGACTATCATTATATCTTTATTAATTCTAATAAAAAACCTGGCGAGTGCGATTGGATGAGTCAGACCTCCCGCACTCAGTCAGACACATAATCTATCATTTTTCCCTGTAAATGTCCATCCCACTGGTAAAGAGTGTCGGGTGGATTTCTTCACCCGGGATGCCCTGCATGTGTGTGTGTGTGTGTGTGTGTGTGTGTGTGTGTGTGTGTGTGTGTGTGTGTGTGTGTGTGTGTGTGTGTGTGTGTACAGAGCACATGTAGTTATGTAAGGACTCGTAGTAAAGGCACAACTTTAGGGTTTTAAAGGAGGGAAAAACACGTTATTTCTGAAAAGTACATCGTCAAAATAGTGAAAACCGCTAAAGTTGAGAAAAAAAGATTCGTTTTGGACAAACCTGCTGAGTAAACATAAAAAATAACAACTTATTGGCAACTAATTTCTTCTAAAAAGAAAAAAAAAAGAAAAGCGACTTCCCTTTTAGACTCTTTTGACTTGCAGGCTTCATTTTTTCCGACGCGTTCCTCACATTCAACTCTTGTCTGTATTTTGTGGAAAAGTTTCTGTGTTCAATTTTTTTTCGCGAGGTTCTGATCCCCGTATTGTTTTAGGACATTTTACAACTTAAGTCACAGAAAGGAACGAGCGCTGAAGATGAAGTGATCACATTGTTGGAATGGATTTTAATGTGACTGGAAGCTTCAATGTAATAACAATAATAAGAAGAATAACCATGGCAACAAGCACAACAGAACTTCTAACACATATAAAAATGATTATAATTTATTCTAATCCAGCCAATAGGGACAACGATTATTGAAAGATTATTTGTCTGTATGTAACCTACTGTATGAACATGTCGACATCCAAGTGTCTTCTACAGTCATTTCTGCAAGCCTACTCTGTGTGTGTGTGTGTGTGTGTGTGTGTGTGTGTGTGTGTGTGTGTGTGTGTGTGTGTGTGTGTGTGTGTGTGTGTGTGTGTGTGTGTGTGTGTGTGTGTGTGTGTGTGTGTGTGTGTGCGTGTGTGTGCGCGTGTGTGCGTGCGCACGCCTGTGTAACAGAGCCCCGGTTGGGCCTTATTGGTTCTGATCCATCCATGGCCACCATTCGCATCCAGGGCTTCTCAATTCCTCTCTCTGTGTGTGTGTGTGTGTGTGTGTGTGTGTGTGTGTGTGTGTGTGTGTGTGTGTGTGTGTGTGTGTGTGTGTGTGTGTGTGTGTCCTAGCAGGAGGCTGGCAGCCGGTGTAGCCACGGCTGGCACCGGGCCACCCTCCCCCCTCGTCCCCCTTCCCACCCCCAACCCCCCCCACCCCTCATTCTGTCTGAGAGCACAATGGGCGATCCGGTAAAACAATACAGGCCCAGGAACAAGGCCCTCCATAGAGCGGGCGACACACTATCCCTGAAAGCGAAACACTCCAAAACGCAGGGCAGTTGAAACAGAAATAGAAAGCTAATTTCTGCCCCTCCGCCACTTACTCTCTACCTGTTACTCGCTTCAAAGCCGGCGGTATTATTTTCCTCTGAGGAGAAATAAATTGTTGCACGTTTTTTTTTTTTTTTTTTTTTTTTTTGCCTTCGATTGTTATGTTTTCATCTCTGGAAATCGGGGAGAGTCAGGAAACCCCACATTTATTGTTGTTGCGTTAAGTTAACAAACAGGATGATGACTTAAGCTCTGTCGTGTTTTACGTTCGGTCGGCTGTTATCTTTTGTACCATTTTATTATTCACGCTGACGTTTTTTTTCATCGCTCGGTGGAGGATTTTATTTCGTGTTGAAACGGACCAATCAAGGAGCTTTTAAAGTGTTGGATGCTAAGCTAACATACTGTCCTTTTAGTCACGTCGAGTGTCTTCGTAAGTCGGATAAAAGTCTACGTCCGAGAAAAATGTTGTCTCATCTTTTCCCTCTGTGTCTTTTGCGTTTCCTGCCTGTTAGCATCCTAAATATTTCGCCTTACGTGGCTTCTAGACGCCGTCCGCTTCGCCGCTGCCTAACGACGGTGTTTTTAACGACTCTGAGAATATGGAGAATACGTTGCGACAGGACTTCCCGTGTCGCGACGAGCTCCGTTTGAACTGAGCATGAGATCATAAACGCGCTGAGTTGACATGTTTTCAGAGGTTCTGTGCAGTAAAGATGGTCGCTCATGTCACGATTTCACTTTTTGCTGCGATGTTGCGAGGCCTCTACCGGCGCGGCGCCGAGTTTTGGTGGCTAATGCGACACGCTGAAAAAAAAGAATAAATAAAAGCCTAATTAGCAGCAAGCTGGTTTGAATGTGTTGCTCAATAACGGCTCTGAGTAACTGAAGAAAAGGATTTCACACAGCAGACAACCACATTCCCACAGTAACGAGCACGCTCGGGGGTGTCGCCTATATACAGTAAACATGAAGTCTCCCCTTCCTCACCCAAAACACACCCTCCAATCCTCCACACACACACACACACACACACACACACACACACACACACACACACACACACACACACACACACACACACACACACACACACACACACACACACACACCCCATGGAGACACATAAACTGAGCTCTGACCTGGCCCCGCGGGTCTGACAGGTAATGAAGAAGAGCTGCGCAACCTGTCGATGCAGGTAGAGAAACATTCCTTGTGGCGCGCACACACACACCCACACACACACGCACACACCCACAACACACACACACACACACACACACACACACACACACACACAGAAAACAGGGAGTAGCTTTACATTTCAAATAGTCGAGATCTTGCCACTACATCTCGTCCCAGTACAGTTTATCAAGCGCGCCCAGATCTTCCTCTCAGTGCCCACTTGCCTAATACCAGTTTAAAAAACAACAACAACCCAACATCCTGTTCCTGCTGCTATCTCGGCTCCTTTACGGAGGTGTCGCAGAGCAGAAAACACCAATCTCAGTCCTCCAAAAGCCAGCAGAGCAGCCTTCAGACATGTCGACCTAATCACAAATCTAACGTCTTCCTTGTTTGCGGATCAGAATCTCTCCCATATTTATCAAACGCGCCCCATTGCAACCCCCCTCCCCACACACACACACACACACACACACACACACACACACACACACACACACACACACACACACACACACACACACACACACACACCCCTCGGGCTACCAGGCATATCAGAAATGACTGGCACATCGGCACATTTATCACGCCTATCGCCATCACCATCGCCGCGCCACGCGCCCGCCCGACCCAACCCAAGCTAACACACACACACACACTCGCTGACAGACACACACCTCGGTTACATTACCACTTATTACACTTTACACAGCTGATAAGATCGCTCCAGCTGATAGCGTCACCTTGCCCCAAAAAAGGTCGACAGAATGTGTCGGGGGGGGGGGGGGGATCAAAGCGTTACGCGGGGAGTTTTTAAAACATGCCAACATGTCATAGCAGACTTGGTGGAGGGAAGTGGCCTAATGTTTTTGGTCTTTTTACAGCTGTACGAAAGGCTGATAATTAAACTCAGTCATTTTTTTGTTTTCTTGGAAACTGAAACCTCAAACAAAAGGAAATGTTTTATGAACCTGATTCGCTGGTTACCTTGTAAACCAGGTATGTTCACAAGGAAGCTGTGAAACGTGAGTATTTTCAGTCACATCAATTACATTCGTACTCATGTTAATTCAAAATAACTTTTTAAGGGACACTTTTTTTGTGTGCAAATTAAGCACAATAGTTACTTTAATAACAGACAAAATGTTGGTGCAGATTGAGAAAGCGGGTTGAAATAATTTGAATATATATGCAGAATCAAACTTTTGGAAGTCACGCCTTCGAGTAGGAACGGTACCGAGATTTTAATCGAGGCTTTTATACGTCCCGTTTTGACCTGTTTACAAATTGACCAAAAAAAAAAGTTACGCAGCACAAACTTTATTCCCTAAGCTTGTTTTACTGGAATTTGAAAGTGGTTTGACGCGTGCTAACAGAACATCAGCTCGACCTGCAACCGCTCGTTTCACCTGCATTTGAGTCTTAAGATAATGAGGTTTTTTGTTTTTTTTTTTCCACAAAGCTCAGCCAACTTGAAAGAGACCCGAGTCTCGCCGGTTTTCCCTGAAAGACTCCCGACTTCACTTCATTTCGCTTCGCCGCGTCACGTTCCCTCATCTTAACCGAGGCCTCCCGTTAAATAAAGTAGTCGTCTTCCGTCCGGCTGCTTTTCCTGCCAGCGCGACTTCGAGAGCAGCGCCGGCTAATTGGAATATCTCTGTCTCCCTTCTCCGATCACACCTGACATGTTCCCCTGTTTGCGGAGAAGTGGCGGCATGATGAGACGAAGGGGGACCGCGGGGGGGGGGGGGCCTCGAAAGTCTTTACCGTGTCCTCCCCACTCTCCTTCCCTGTGGTGGTGGGGAAGATTAGAAAGCAAAAAGAAAAAGGGGGGTTAAAAACTGTTGAAGAAGGTTTTGGGGGGGGGGGGGGTTGCATATGAGACAAAAGTTCAACTGTTCCAGGACGAGTCTCGGTCTCGTCCCTCGCTGTTTTTCATGTCAAATCTTGCCTCATCTGTTGCACCACTCGAGGAATGCGAGTGTGAGAGCAGGCAAGTAAATCTCCATCATTTCAAAAGACTTTAAAACGTCGGCTCAACGTTGATTGCTGCGTCGGGAGGCTGAATAAAACGCAGCTGATAGCGCGTGAATATATATCCGACCGCGATATGCGGACACGCTCTTCACTTTTACCTTCACGTGCCGTGAACGCTCGTGCACTTCATTTCACCTCTCGCTATGAATTATAGCAAGTGAGACTCACCTTTCAGGTCCTCTGAACACATGTGCTCAGATGCAAGTCATGTAAGCATGTGTCATTCCACATGTGTGTGTGTGCGTGTGCGTGCGTGTGCGTATTGCAGTGTGTTTGAAATGGAAATCCAGGACGTTAATGTTGCGAATAGCCCTGCAGCGACGGGAGAGAAATCAACCCAATGACTTCTTCTCTGTTAATGAACAGTTGCATTTGAGCATTTTCCTTTCATGCAGTGGCGACTCTCCAACCGACACACACACACACACACACACACACACACACACACACACACACACACACACACACACACACACACACACACCTGTCATCAGCTTTCCCAGGTGCACTCCCGTCTTTCTGTCGCTCCACAAAAAGAGGTCACAACACAGCACGGCTACTTTTCCTTGTTCAGATCAATGCAGCGACCCCCGAGATTTTAATCACGTTTGCTCGTTTCTTTTTTTTCTTTTTCTTTTTTCTAAATGGCTAGTTGCTAGGTAACCCGAATCAGGCTCACACACACACACACACACACACACACACACACACACACACACACACACACACACACACACACACACACACACACACACACACACCTGTGACCTCAAGCCCCTCCCCCTTTACACCTGTCCCACATACGGCAGAAGGCAGGTCACGGTACGAGGCTGCGGCGGCAAACGAGTTTTAACTACCGGCCGGCGGTCAGGGCTCGGTGAACCTCTGCGTGACCCCCGGCGACCCCTCCACCCCCCCCTCCTCTCCATCGCGGCTCGCAGCTCCTCGGAGCCGGCTCCGGCCTCCCTGTGAATGGAACTTTAAATGAAGCCCATTATCCAGTTGCACAACCTCCCAAACTGAAGGTCCCACAGGGGCTCCCCCGCACCCCCCACCCCACCCCTCAGGGGCCGGCAGGGGGCGTCCATTATGGGTCTTCAGCCAGGAGATAGAGGTGGAGGGAGTGGGGGAGGGAGGGGCATCCATTACGGCTCTGGGGGATGTAATGTCCAGATGGCCAGGTGCTCACAGAGGAACCTGTCCCACCCTGCAACAATCCCCGGCTTTCATCCAGGGGTCCCACCTCGGCCCTCCACCGGCCCGGGACCTCGTCGTCACACTGGGCCGGTCAAGCGGAGAGAAAGAGGAGTGGTTCGACCAGGGGATGTTTCATTGACAAGATTTAAAGCTATGCTAATAGAAGTAAAAAAAAATTAAAAAAAAAAAAGCCCTTTGTTTCACGTTGGGGATGAAAATAATTAGTATCCTCCTGTTTCAGAGGTAAAACGATACGTCAGGAATCTACAACAAAGTCAACAGCACGTACCGTAGGTGTCTCCGAGATTCCAATCTGTCAACGAGTCTACGTGGTTGTTACATACTTATATAAATATAAGAGTTGCTACATCATCTTTGACGATCCTCAGACTACCCAAAGCAGGAAAAAAAACCTAAATCTATTTTGGATTCCCTGTTGCATAAAATCTTGGCAGGTCCCCAATCGCGCTGCGTTCCCCTTCCAAACCGTCACCACTCACGCAAAACACATACATACATAACATACATTCAGAAAAAACTCACGCACTTCCCACCCACACACACACACAAATCCCACCCGGTTACACACAGGCCCATTGTGAAAGAAACAAAACAGAAACAACAAGCCGCTCCAAAAAAAACACACAAAAAACACCCAGGGGACTCGCAATTCACTGCTCAATCAATCCACACACACACACACACACACACACACACACACACACACACTCGGTCTCGCAGTTAAGGCACATTTAAAATGCAGCAAATATGTTTTATGACGAATGAATGATAAAGAAAAAACCCGCGTGGAGACATCGCATCGCCCTCGAGGGACAGGCCCAACAAGTGCAGATATAGGATTACTAGAATTGACGCTTCAGTCTTTCCATTGTGGACGTGAAAATCCAATGAGGGGCCTCTAAGTGGATCCACTCAACAGAGAAACCTGCTCTAAGGCCACTAATTAAATCTAAACAGGCGCTGACATTGATTTGAAGAGGCCACTATCCCCCCCCCCACACCCCCTTTATGGTCATAGAAAGGCTCGTATGTTTTACAAGTGGCGCTGGGATGTGGAGCCCCACAGGTGTTGATGATTGAAAGGTGGAGGAAAAAAATATCACTGGTCAGTACAAAAAAAAAAAAATTTTAAAAGAGAAGGAAATTAGAAAGTCAAAAAAAAAAAATAGAGCAACCATGAACTTTGGAGAAACCAATGCTAAAATTTGTACCAAAAAGAGAAATTCTCAAAGCGGTTTCCTCCACCTGTCGCCAAGTCAGCAGTCCGTAATGCTGCAACTTTTTATTTTCAAATTCAGACCAACAATGGCACTATTGTAAGTGGTAGCAGGATTAGAGGGAAAATAGCCACACAGAATATGATGTATTCATTTACAGCAGGGAAACAAGGGAAATCTGCTTCTTAAAGTAAATTCCAGTCTGTCATGTGATTTGTGAAAACTTTTTGCACCTGCTCCCTTTTTTGGCTTCATTTTTTTTTTTAGTTTCAAGTCGAGGAAGTAAAGGAACGAGGGGGTGGGGTGGTGATGCAACCAGAAACCACAAGAAAAAGTCTCGTCCAGAGTTTCAGGTATCGCTCCTGTGATTACCATAACCTGTGACAGCATTCGGTTAAACTGTGACTGAGCTGCTTTCACGGCTACGTAACCAAGGAGGAGCGGGAACAAAGAGCGTTGACTTTTAGAGGAGGAACATGGCAGTAAAACGACCCGGAGAGAAGACTCCTCGTCCTGTATCCTTTTAACGTGTTCATAACTCGTAAATATCGCGACCCCGTCTCCTCCTCGCCCTCCACCAGGATACTCGCCACGAGGCATCCACGTCCGGGTGAAGGAGAGTTCAGACGGGCTCATTTTCTCTGCATGCAAAGGACACACATGTGGCACGCGGAAATGTAGACTTCATCTATTTCAACCAGAACATGACAGGAAAGATCTTTGTCAGACATAACTTTTATGATTTTTTTTTTTGTTGTTGTTCTATAGTTTTGTTGTTATGTTTGTGCTGAGATATGTAAGAAAATATTTTAGGACATTTGAATAATTTACATCAAATCTGTAGATGCACTTTCCGGGTCAGAAAAGTGAAGCCAGTGCTGAAAGGTCTTAAAGTGCAATACCACTGACGGGCCACTGGGGGCAGGCTCCAAAAGACCTCGAGCTCCATAGACTCCCAATTAAAAAACTATCAACTTCTCTTATGAAATGCAAAGGCCGTGAATTTTTCCCACAAGTCATTTTGGTGTCATAAGATACATTAAGTCCTTCTGATCAGGGTTTCGTTGGTTCTTCTCACAAATAATTCCATTCCTGATTAGATATCAGGCCTCACAGAGGACTATGTTTACCTGTTTTGACTGACATGCCTTCCGGCGTAGGTGGGCGGGGCTTAGCGTCTTTGGGTTCTCAGTCAGATCCACCCCCTCACTTCCTCCCTCGCTTCTCCAAATACGGTCACTTCCTTTTTGGTTTTCCTCTTTGGGCGCCGTAGAAAGTGACAGACATTTGAATCATGTCGAATGCGAAGTGCAGTTTATTCACGCTCATCAAATGTGGTGTATTTTGGAGGTATATACTCAAGTATGGCAGCACTCTGAAAAGACTTGTGTAGTTGTAGCCACAATACTTTGCGTCAAATTATGATATATGTCATAAATACTGCTGTGGCTGCGAGTTTGAACTCCAGGATCCAGGAGGAATTTTCTTTCTTTCTTTTCTTTTTCTTTTTTTATAACAAGGAAGCCATGATTTTAAATAACTCGTTCCAACATGAAATTGCTGTCTTGAGGCCTGACAGGTTATTCTGAATTTATCATTAACAGGTTTTATGTTGCTTTTACAGAGACGACAAAAATCTCCCACATCCTCGTTGGAATTTCCTCTGAGAGTCTGACGTTGGTAGTTTTTTCGCTGTTGACGTTCACGTCGGTATTTGAACACAGCGTTAGTTTAGTAATGATGGCGACCAGTTGACTTTCTGTGGATGGATTCAGCAGAACGCTTCTCATCTGAAGCATGTCGTCTCCCTGCATGAGGTTTTGGTTTTATCGGCATCAGCTCCCACTGACTGACGCCGTCACACCACTCGGCTCCAACGCCTGATTAATTACAGAGTGTGAAGAAGTTACAGACAAACCAACAAACCAGACGAAGCAACGAAAAGGCTTTTTAAAACAAAACAAAAGAACGTCCGACCTTGTCCGAGCTCTTATTTATCTAGCCAGCCTCGGTATGTTGGGAGTTTCTCTTTCTCTTTCTCAGGCGGGCCAACAATTACAGGAACATTTTCATCTCCCTGGAATTTAGAAAAAGAAAAAAAAAAAAAGAGAGGAAAGGCGAAGAGAACGTAATCATGAAACATGTTGTGAAGGAAAAGTCCCACTTTAGGGAGGAGGTGAAAACACACGAAGGGATGGAGATGGATACGATAGAGGCAAAAAAAAAAATGATTGATGAGAGGTGTTTTCATTTTCTCTCCTGTCTCTCTCTCTCTCTCTCTCTCTCTCTCTCTCTCCCCCCCCCCCCTCAGGGCTCGTCATCTCTGTCTTTACGTGTCCGGACGGGCTCGAGTCATTCCCAGGTAAAAACTGGTCACCCGAGTCCTTCCCCTTCATCTCACCCCACCTCCATCTCCCCTTTAGCTCACCTGCCCCCGAGGCAAACCTCTACCTCCTCCCCCGCCTCCTCCCCCGCCTCCTCCTCTCTCCATCTGGCGCTGTGAGTAAGAACAGGAGAAACCGCCGGTGACGAAACACGACATGAAACAATGCCCCGACTGTGGAGCCAAAAGGTTCAGCGTGAAAACTTTTGTGATTTGCAGCAACACGGTTCCAGAGTGAACCAGCGTATTGCGTCGGAGGATCCGAAACTTTTTGTTGGTCCCGCTCGACGCTCGAGGTTAAGCTGCAGATGTGTTAATGTTTCTAAGACTTTGTGATCGGCTCTTCTTTTTCCTTTTTTTCAAGAAATATGAAGAAACAGCCGAGTGACTAGCAGAGGAAGAAAAAAGGGGATGAAAAAAAAAAAAAAAAAGCTCATTTCTGCTGACATGGACGGGCTGCTTAAAAAGGGGGGGGGACAGCAAGCCAGGGCAGCAGAGAGTGACAGAGTTACAATGGAAACACAATGGAGGCTCTCCTTCCCCCCTCCCTCCCTTCCCCGGTCAATGCCAGCCATCTCCCCTCACTGGCTTTTTTTTTCTTTTCTATATCCCAGCGTCGCCCCCTGCCAGACGACAGCGCGGGCCAGGCTTGTTCAGCAGAGCCGCAATAAGACAACACTAATAAACGCCAGCTGGGGGGGTGGAAACAACAAATAGCTTACACTTTCAAATTTTACACTGAACTAGTTCAGGGCTAATTCCTCCTCCAATGTTTAGGGGAAAACACCAAAAAACCCTTCCTCTCTCTCTCTCTCGCTCTCTCTCGAACGACCTCATCCCGTCCCCAACCTGTTTATCCGCTGTCAACAATACAGGGCCTTGCCGTTGGAGCGAGGCACCTGCTGCTGCCGCTGCTGCTGCTGCTTCCTGGTTCACGGCCGGTGATCGGGAGGCGCTCAGATAAACAAACTCTGTCTCGTTTGGTTCGGGCGTGTTGACAGCGACGCATTCCCGCCTTTCATCCGGCTCTTCTTCTCTTACGCAACTCCGCGCCGCACCGCCGCTCTGCAATGCTTTTTTTTCCCCTCGCTGGTGTTAAGCATATTTCTGTGTGTGTGTGTGTGTGTGTGTGTGTGCGTGTGCGTGTGCGCGTGTGTGTGTGTGGGCTTTTGTGTGTCTTTACTTTGCTTATTCTGCAGCTTTAGAAATTGCTTGCGCAGGCACCATTAAGTGCAGCCTTCCCCTGGAGCAGAAGTGAGATGAAATGTTTATCTGTCTATTACAGTATAAGCCACGCCCACCCGTACATTATCACGAGCAAGGGCTCCCTTGATGGGCGAATTTTCCCTTTTAAGTCGGTAAACAACACCGCGGTAACTCAGGTGAATCATCAAAGGCATTAAAAGAAAAAAACTTAAAAAAAAAAAAAAAAACCTGCAGGGCCCAAACTACTAATGACTTTTAAAGAGTGTTTTTTTTGTTTGTTTTTTGTGTGTAAATTCTCATGTTTTCTAGCTCTCAGTTTTAATCTCGAGGAGATGCGGTCGAGGCGCTACGAGAAAGTTACGGCGGCTTCTTTGTCCGCCGACTTTGTGCGACTGTCACTAGAGGTCAAGGTCTATTAGCGGCCAGTCTTATCTCTTTCCTCGCCGTTTAGGCTGCACTTAAGTAAATTAGAGGCCACGGTGAGCTCGCGCGCACGCACGCACACACACACACACACACACACACACACACACACACACACACACACACACACACACACACACACACACACTCCTCCCTCAGCCTAATTTATCCTTCCGCAAGTTCGTCTGTACCGTCCCAGTTTTCTAGTACTTGGTTGCTCAGTCATTAACTTCATGTTTATTCACGCTCGTGGTGTAAATCATAGACGGAGAAGTAAATCTTCTGTTTCGAACATTTGAAGATATAACCACTGAAAACTCCTTTGTTTTGTGCGCTGCGTCGTAACAGCAGAGTCGTTTTTGCTCCTCTTGAATTGTCTCCTCGCTGCCGTGATCTTTTTTTCTTCTATTTTTTAACCTTTAATCGCACGTGCGAGCTCGACTCGTTCAGCCTGCCAAAGCTTAAACGTCAGGACTGACAGGTACTGACTGAAATATTTGACGCTGCTTCGGGCAACGATACACTCTGGGAGGCCAAGCAATCTGTTCGGCTTTTTTCTTTCTTTTTTCCATAAATTATTTTGTCTAGATTGTTTTTTTGTTTGTTTAAATGTTGGCAGGTGGCTCACATATTTTGAAGCGTAATTCATCTTTCGTTTTACAAATTGAAACGAGGCGAGGCAGACAAATAACGAGCCGAAACTTGTTTTTTCTAACGTAAATAATCGTATTGACAGACGCTCCCGAGACGGTTGAAAGCGCGTGCCCGTGTGCGTCATGAAATCGTGTCCTCGCTAGCCGCCGAACATGAAACCGTGCAGCTCCGGCGGTTTCTGGGATCACAGACCGCCCGTGACCTCTCGCTGCTCTGTACGTGCTGCAGTGGTCAACTCGGGCCAGCATTACCTCAGGAAAGAGACTTTGCTGTAAAAACAGCAGCCGTCTCCGCTGGCTGCCTCCAGTACAAACACTCCCAGGGCTCCCAGAGGGAGGTGGGGTTGCTGTGGGAGCAGAGAAGGGGGGGGGGGGCATGGGACGCAGTGGTCCGGGGCGGGGCGGTGGTGGTTTGACAGGTTCGGTCAAGGAAGGGTGAACCGGTACCAGGAACGTGGTTGATCATCACGCTGTTTGTGGCTGATTACAAACTCCTGTAAGAGGCTCAGATTGCATCGGTGAGGTCATCGCTGCAGCTGCAAATGTTTCAAACTATCTTTTTTTTTTTTGTACTTTTTATTTTTTCCCTGCTTTGGCTGCACATCAGCTGATGAACGTAAATCTAGAACTGGTACACAAAGCCTCGTAGTCAATGGATGATGGCGCCCATCCCGACCCCGCTGATGGAAAATCAAGCAATCCTACTTTATGGAAATGCTTACAACGAGGCCGGGTGCTTGGTTGGGTTTTTTTCACCTTTCACGCGTTCTCACCAACTGAGCAAGAAACGAAGGTCACAAGTTGAGACTCAATTCTTCAGAAAGACCATGTTTTTGGTCAAATTCCTTTTTCCGGGGTTGTTTGCTTCCCGATATCTTCGACCTTCACGTATCGTACGATCCCCTCTGATTCTCGATCGCTGTAAACTCTCTCATAGACTCGGGGCAGGCAGAAAAGGAAAACGCGTCGGTAGCAAAACAAGGAAGTCGCTTATAAATCTTAACCTGGTGACGTCTGATCAAACATGAGTGACAGATCTGTGGTTGCTCGGCGCTGCAGGAAAAATAAAGCCCATTTCCTCGTCCTGTTGTTACACACAGTCTTTAGTAGTATTATTATCTGAGAACTTGTTTGGAAATTCTCGAAAAATTCTTTTAAAAAAAAGTCAGTAAAAATTTGAGTACACTACAAAATGTTTGTGCAATGCCATGTTTAACATTTCGTCATTTTTTAAATTTAATTTACATCAGATATATTAGAAATACACATTTTCTAGCTGGAAAGTTATTACATTATATATATATATATATATATATAATCGTGTCGTATTATACGTAATCGTATATATATTATGTAATAACTTTCCATATGTACGTATGTTTTTTAAGTAGTTAAAAATGTTTAACCTTTAATCAGATCAGCACAGCACAAAAATCTATGTTTCTCAGTGAAAACAGTCAAACACTCGCCTTTATTTCATGGTAGGAGCTGAACCAAACATTATAACTGGGATTAAATTGGTTTGTTGAGCTGCAGGAAGTCCCGTTGTTTGTCCTTGGAACAGCTCGTCAGAGCGCCGACGTTTAACGGCCAACTTGGAATACCCACATACAACACATGCAAACACCTTATGCAAATGTAAGCTTGGCACCTCAGGTGTGTCGCGCTGGATATGAAAACCTGATGCGTTTGTCTGCGTTGGTCAGAATATCTGGAGCCGTTCACACTCAGCCAAGCGGTTCATTTACTATCAGCGATGCTGAAACCGCTCTATGAAATCCATCGGCCACAGACAACGAGCGAGCAGGAAGATATCGGTTACCCAATCAGAGCGCAGACAGCCACACGAATTAAGCCCCTAATGAGATATGAGGTACATAGTTGGAGGGGAGGAGATAGGAGGTTGCACTAATGTGTTTTGTCATTTCCCCTCATCATTTCTGCCACTTCCTGGGGTGCTGCAGATAACCGGCCCAGATCCAGCCGTCGCTTGCCAGCGATTGGCCGCCACCGGGCTTATTTACCTAATAAGGGCTTGTCTGATTGGCCCGCGGGGGACAATGGCATGTGTAAACAGCCCCGGGGCTCTGGACAGTCCACCGACACAGCAGTCCCTTTGTTAGTTAGGTAGCTACTCTAACTGTTGGCAGTCGACACATGCATGATCACACACACACACACACACACTCTCTCTCTCACACACACACACACACACACACACACACACACTGGTTGCACTTCGAGGTGGACTTACGCTGGGTTTTAAGGTCAGCTGTGGAGCTGGTGCTTTTCTGTTCATAGCTGCCAGTAACCAGTCACCTGTGTCAGTGTCCAGCATCTTTAAAGGTTTAAAAAGAAATTAAAAAAAAAAAACGGTTTCAAAAGTTGTTCACTGTTAGTGTTGTATTTAAAAACAAATAGAAAAAGCCCTTATTGATTTGAGTGAAACCACTGCTTTGTCACAGCAGGGGTCCAGAGACAGAGGTTCTTGCTAGTTCGGAGCGGTTTGGAACAGGAAGTGACCACATATGGGCGAGGCTGAGAGGGAAGCCGAAGTGCCTGTCAATCAAACAGACCCGCCCCCAAAAACACAACTTTCTGAGGCTTATTTAGCGATAACTGATGGAAAAACTTCAGCTCTAACCCAGTTTATGGAGGACATTTGTGTTTTCCAGTCACATTATTATTGTGACTATGTCAGCACACTAAAATTAGCATTTAGCTCGACGCACTCCTGCCAGTGCTTTAGGTGCAGACACTCGGTCCAAGTCATCAAATCTGACCACACACCACGCCTCTTAAAGTTGTTGAGTAAAAACAAAGTTAAAAAAGAAAACTTTTTAGAACAAATTCTCATTCATAAAATGCAAGATATTCTACATTCATTTCTTCATTTGTTGTGTGATGTGTGTTTTGTTTGACGTGAGCTTTCCGCTGTGCAGCCCGTGATGTCTTGACAGCTCGATAAGCCAACTTAAAGAAGTCGAATACAAACCGCGTGATACGCTCTAAGAAAGTTATTGTACGTAACACTGATTTACAGAATAACTGGAAGTGATATGGTGCAAAAAAAGAGCTGTGAAATTCTGCGACTTTTAAAAGGGACTTTTGGTGCCAAGAAATTATACACGGCAGATGTTTGTTTCTTGGCAAAGCCGCTGCCTTCGCTTCAACCTCATTGTGCCGGAGTTCAAAAAAATAACTTTTATTTTTGTGTACGTAATCGTAGAAGAAATTAATAGTAAATTCGGTCCCCTGAAAAAAAAAAAAAAAAAAAAAAAAGTGCGCGCAGATATTAAAGCTGCAACATCTGTCCCGAGATATCAACTTCTTACCCAGTTTATTAAAAGGTGATTAACGCACGGCTTGGCCCAGATATAAACAGAGTGGTATTCAACACGCACTCTTCAAACAGACCTCTGCAGATGGTGCCAAGATCGTGTCATCAAACAGAGCTTAGCTAATGCATGTCCCCCGGCTCGGCAGCCGAACGAGGAGGAACACAAACACCTGTCTGCTCCACTTTTCTGTGGATTCGTCATGTGGCTGCGAGGTGCCAGTCAGCCATCAGTCGGTTGCTGCGCGGCTCAGGTGATCCGGCTGACTGTTTGTTTTCTGTGAGGAGCGGGGAAGGCTTCACACGGGGTTGGGTAAACCCCGGTGACAGTTTGTGGATGCCGGCCCATGCAAATGCGCTGCTACCACGGAAGGTTTCTTTTCTTTTTCTTTTTTTTTGTATAACAGGCGAGGTTCGGTTTGGCCCCCCGGGGGGCGGGGGCGGGGGGGGGGGGAAAGGGGGAAGGGGGAAGGGACGGCTGTCCGTTACACGGAGACAAAGCAGCGAACAGGGCGGTAAAAAAAAAAAATAAAAAAAGGTGTCCCGAGAGCCACGAAGTGCAGCGCAATACATGGAAACGCTGTCGGAGTGCTGCAGGGGAGAAACAAGTTTGACATCAGGGGAATTTTTTTTTATTTAGTCACGTGTCAAGACTATTTCACAAAAAAAAAAAAAAAGGGAAGAGCTGCAGACTTTAAACGTTGTCGTAAACGCTGCCGTTTTCCCTCGTCTCATGCTTCTATGCCGAGCTAAGCTAACTGATGCTACATGAGAGCGGCATCAGTTTTCTTGCACATCTCTCGACATGAAAGCCATTTTGCGAAGCGTATTTCACAAAAATACCTTCAACAGTTCCCTTAGTTACCAAAGTAACAGGAAGTCCAAATGTAAAAGGAACTTCAAAGAAATTAAGCAAACAAAGTTTATTTTTACCTCATTCATTTTAATTTCTTATATGTTAAAAAAAAATAGCGTAACTTTTTCTTTTAATCAGAATCGTGTTTTTGCTGTTTATTGTTACAGTTAAAACATTGTTGGCTAAAAACGGAAAGCTTGAACTCTCTTTTGTTTTTAAAGTTTTCCTTTTCTTTTTTTGGTCTTTTTTTGCATAAACTTACACAATAACTCCTCTTGTGTAAACTTCCAGAAAATAATGCGATTAATTTGACGCCGTGTTTCACTCATGCAGCCGTCCTGAAATATGAACATTCCTCCCTCCTCCTCCGTTTAACCCGCATACCCCGACTCTTCCCTAAAACTCTTCACCTCGATCTCTCCTCGGCCTCGTCGGGTCGTCACTCATCCGGACGCAGGTTCAGGTGCTCTCCGAGTGAACCTGTGAACTTTGCGCCACCTCTCTTGGAAAAGTCCATTTTTGAGACTTAAGAAAGAAAAAACTTCTTTTTTTTTTTAAAACTGAGGCGGGTTTTTGAAAGTTTATGAAACTCTAATGTCCACGCATTGTTACGTGCGTTATCATTGTATAACAGTGGTTTTTGTTGTTGTCTGTCTGTCGCATAAATCGGAGCAGTCAGAGCCGCCGCGAGAGCGGGTTTGGATGTTGTCGGTTCATGTGCACATTCACAAACACCCTGAGCGTTTACACTACATCTGTTGACAAATCTCAACACAGCGGTAGTAAGTCTGGTGTAAATGTGTGCAACAGAGAGAGAGTGAGTGTGCCTCTGTGTGTGTGTGTGTGTGTGTGTGTGGGGGATGAGGGTTTAGGCATGTTGTCTGCTAGGCCGTCCAAGAAGCCCCAGGGTACCTCAGTAAAAAGAGATAATTATCTTTTATCTGCTGTGTTGTGACGGGAGATTATGGTTCAAATTTACGATTGTTAAGGAGACAATGCAACACGAGGCTGCTCTTTTTGAAAAGTGTGGCGAACGGGGTCTCGAACAAGTGAGAGAACTCCCACAATGCCCCGGCAGCTCATCACCCCCCCCCCCCCCCCCCCCCTCCCTTTCCCCCTCTCGTGTTTCAGGCTGCAGGTCTTTTTAAAAAAAAACACACAAAAAAAACAATAGGATAAGAACTGAAAAACCATTTTACTTTCAAAACATGACTATACCAATCCTATAATAATTTTGTTTTGTTTTGTTGTTTTTCTTTCAGATGATGCTGGATGTACTTTGTCTGGGTGTCACTGATATCGTGTCGGAGATCAACGATACAGCAGACTACAATACGTAAGCTCGCTGTCACCGCGCAGCTTAAAAAGGACTTAAAATTAGAGTCGTCTGCTGAAATACAGAACGCGGTGGTGACGTCTTTGTCACCGTTTCAGAGCGGTTCATCCTCCGTTTGATGGCACGAAGTGTTCGATATCGACCTTCTGGTGTCTGGGCTTTAAAAAAAAAAAATGAAGCTACAGCCAGCCGTTATAACGTGTTAATTAATGAGCTTTCGGAGGAGCTGCTGGGCTCCTGTTGACCGCGCCGACGCCATCCAGCCTCCGATCCAAGAACTTCCCGAACTGTCTGAATTTGTAATTATTCCTTTAATAATATGTCGTATTTAAACACGGTGAAAGAGCGGAAGAAGTGTTTGGTTGAAGGCGGTCTCCCCCTCTGCTGTTAACTGGAACTTGTGAGGTCCGAAAAGTCGTCTTCATTAGCTGTACACCTACTTTTTTATGGGCATTTTATTCGCTGCATTATTCCATCAAGGAAATGTATATATTCTTTGTCTTTTTTCTTTTTTATATATATATATATATATAATTTGTGATTCACTACAAATAACTACACATGTTGCAGCATGATCGGATGAAATGCAGTCAGCGAGAACAAACCAAAGACAAATTTTAAATTAAAAAAAATGGACGTAAAGCGCTCTTAAGTAATAGAAAATATTCAAATGAATCATTGAATACAAGATAAAAACCACAAAACGGGGAGTTCAAATCGATCCCTTGTAACCAGAATCGTAAATTTAAGTTTATTATCGTTGACAACGCGTGTTGTTCAAATGGACTGAACAGGTTCGTCCTCACACCGACGCAGAGTCGAGCTCCTTTTCTTTTCTTCCATCTCGTTTCTTTATTAAAACTAAACGCGCCCTAATTCTTGCGCCTTGGGAATTCCAGGCCTGAAATACTTCAAACTAAATACCAGACGAAGAAGCTGCGACAGACACGTGAACGTTATTTACAAGGTTTGGATTGCGGGACAGCAGAAGAATCATTAGCACGCACGCACACACACACACACACACACACACACACACACACACACACACACACACACACACACACACACACACACACACACACACTTGTGACCACACTGACACAGATCGCTCGCCTCCCTCAAAACCAGTATTGCAAACACAAGACTCAAGAAAACACATCTAAACCCAAGAGATTAAATGTTTGACAGAATGTGTCAGTGAAGGTGTCGGGGGGTGGGGAGGAGGAGGAGGAGGGGGGGGGGGCAACACTTCCTGTACAAGCCGGTTTCTACTTCATGTGGTGTGATGTCGACCATTTTTAGCTCTCCGGGGAATTTGTCAAGTGATTTTTTTTTTTTTTTTTGTCACTTTGAAGGTGCGAAAATATTTAAAAAAAAGTACATCCCTGTTGCGTTTCGGTTTTTAAGTGACATCATTTGCATATATCTATCAAAGTCATCAAATCGCTCCTCCACGGCGACCCCAGATTTGACCCGTCCGACCCCCCCCCCCTCGCCCCCCGCTGATGGCGACGAAGATGGACCGTTCTTAAAGGTCCGATTACACCCAGCGAATCCGTCATCGTCCTCTCCTGAGAGACGAAGAGGAGGAAGACGCCGGGAAGAGCGGGAGACAAGAGGGACGGGAAATAAGCGCTTCGCCACGACGAGATCGCAGAGAGTCGTCCCGTCGGCGCTCGTCCTCACCCGAGTCGCCCGACGCGCCTCCGCTCACCCATGGCGGACTTCGTCGGCCGAACACCAGAAGGGAGGGGAAAAGGTCAGCCGGGGGCCACGGGGTCCCACCGCGGGGGCAAAAGCCTCCCTCAATCCCCCCCTGTACACACACACTATCCCCCTTCTCATTCCACATGGCCCCTTGACCTCACTATTAAAACACAGGAGCAAATCTCCTGATTGGTCACGGCGGCTCAGAAACAAATGATGCCAAATACCTGACTTCTGCGTGGCCTTTTTTTTCCCCCCGCAGGGAGGAACGAGACGGCCGCGGCCGGGCAGATTTGGGAGTCCACTTGTGCAAATGTATTTCGATATTGGAAATGTGGTGCGCAAACTTCGGTCGGCGATAAACGAAGGAAAGGAAAAGGGAGAATCCTGTCGGGAGGTGTTTTTTTTGCGGAGCCCACAGGCGACGACGTTTCAGCAAACGGCTACCAGAACAAATAAAGTCGTTTTGCATACGAAGGGAATCGACTCTGAAAAAGATGATCTGAGGAGAAGAAGAGAAATAAAGAAAAACCCACCTGGAACACTTTTTATGGAACGACAGTGAAAACTAGACGATCCTTTCCTCCTTCCTTCCTGACTGGACTTTTTTTTAGATTTAGGTGCCGTGTGTTTGTTTTTTTTAAGTATCACAGATTATACTTGAACATTTACCTGAATGTTTTGACTCTTCAAACTCTGCACCATCATTGTCTGTTTCTTTAACTTCTTCGTAAACTCTCACAAGTGAGTGCACATTCAGTTTTCTGCGCACCACTTTGATCTTTCTTCCTTTTTGTACTGTCTTTTATTTTGTACATATTTAGACACCTTTTTATGTTCATAACTGCATAAATAAATTGACAAAGCACATCATCGCTGCTAATAATCATTCTTATTAACTTATTTCGCCCCCTTTTGCTTTACTTTAGTCACCTATTGCCGTATTACAATCAGCTGTGAAGCACTTTGAATTGAATTACAGTTTGATTAAAGATACTTAAAATGACCTGCATACATAAAGATGAAGAGTCATAGTGAAGAAAACTGCAGCAGAAGCATGTGGACCCGTTTGTACATTAATGCGCAGAAGACGCTGCTTGTGAATTCCTGCAATAATAATGAAGGAGGATTAACATTTGAATTGTGTTTCCTGCGGAGGGAGAGGCAGCTGACTTCTTGAAGTGTCTAAGTTCACGGAACGTCTTCCTCAGATGTCAGAAGTTCCTTTTAATCCTTTCCAGTCAACAGTAAAAGCTTTGTCTGAATGGACATAAATCAGATCTGCATCATGTCTCGTCTGCGTGATCCTCTCGTAACAACCAAATCGCAGAAGAAGTGTCCAGGTCGGCCCGTGAAACGATATCAGTGCATTAAAGACTCGACGCGCTCTTCAAGTTCTTCGTTTTACACTCGTCTGAACACTTGAATCCTTCCTCTGAAACGAATATAAACTCGACGACTGTGTCGTTCTGCAGCTGAAATAAGGACTTTTGGAGAATATTTTCATTCCTTTTTAAGCTGCAGCATGCAAAGATGTGACTTTTCTATATGTTTTTAGCTTTAATTGGCTTAAAAATGAACATCGGCACACAGTTCTTTGATATTTTGGTTGAACGCTTGTGAAGTGATCTTAGGGCAGAGAGAAACGGCCGTGATGACGCCGCTTCCTGCTGGATCCTCCTCCTCCTAATGAGTGATAGGTGTTTGTTGTTGTTGCGTGTCGGTCGCGGTGTATTTATACACGACAAGGATTAAAACAAAAGGGCCCCTCCCGCCCGCCCCCCCCCCCCTCCACTCCCCTCAGCTTCACGGTGGCCCGTCTGACCCCGTCGTTTGATTTGTTCCTCCATTGCTTCTGTTTATTTCTTCTCTTCCTGTTTGTGCTCAACTGACCGTAAGAACTGTTCTTGTGAATGCTGGGTACAAAAAAAAAAAAAAAAGCTTGCGGTGGGGTAGGTGTGTGTGTGGGTGGTGGGGTGGAGGAGGGCAAGGGGGGGGGTGCAATGTGTCAAAGATCACACCCAGCATGAGAGCGATAGAAGAAGAAGACGGCTTTTGACCACGGCGCTAACATGTCAACAGAGATTAAACTAGTTTATTATTTTCAAAGAGGGAAAAAAAAATTTACGAAACAAAAAAAGCAGTCATATTTTACACTAGTGATTATTATTAAATTTTTACAACCATTCAGTCTGCATAACATAAAGAAATAATTCTACATCTTTGTTTCTTTCGTATTTTTGGTACTCTGATTTATACATACAAATAACAAATACAGGAACTTTTTTTTCACAATGCATATAATCTGTGGGCAGGAAGAAAGTCTTTCAGGTGTGTGTGTGTGTGTGTGTGTGTGTGTGTGTGTGTGTGTGTGTGTGTGTGTGTGTGTGCGTGTGTGTGTGTGTGTGTGTGTGTGTGTGTTTGCGTGTGTGTGTGTGTGTGTGTGTGTGTGTGTGTGTGTGTGAGTGTGAGTGTACGTGCGCGCTTCAACACAAACCAATTGCCCGAGACCTATAGCACATCCAAAAAAAAATTAAAAAAAATAAAAATCAAATAGGAAGAGAGACGCCTGCAGCCGCCGACTCTCTGCAAACTTAATGCAACACAATTCATGCAGGCAAAAAACCGAGGCCTGCCCTTTCTCAAGTCTTTTCCCCTCTCGTCTTCCTCCGCCCTTTTTTTTTTTTTTCCTCAGTCCTCCGGGACTCGGAGGCGTCCTCTCCTCTCTCCTCTCCTCTCCTCACTCCTCCTCCGGCGGCAAGTCTCTCCACCTGCTGCGACTCGTACCCTTCTTAGCTGCCCAGGGGCGTGTTTGCTTTTTTTTTTTCTTACTTAATTAAAAAGTCTTCATTAAATGTACTGTATTTCATACAATTTGTACAAATATATTCAACGTCTGTGTCTCCTCATCTTCGGCAGATGACGAAGAATAGGGAAGCAGGGGGGGGGGAGGTGTGTGTGTCTGTGTGTGTGTGTGTGTTTGTGTTTGTGTGTTGGGGGGGGGGGTTGGGGGAGGTTCCTGTTACGCAGGTGCAAAGGTGAAGAAGAGAGGCGGGTTTTGGGGAAATTAAGGGAGGTGCCGTCAGAAAAGTTAATATTCTTGGTGTGTGTGTGTGTGTGTGTGTGTGTGTGTGTGTGTGTGGGAAAGAAAAAATGGCTTTTTGTACACAAATGGAGCTCCTTGTCGAGTGGATCAGCCGGGAGGACAGGCGTGGTGGGGGGGTGGGGGAAGGAAAGACATTTTTCGAAAAAAAAATCTTCAACCCCACTGGAGGTCAGTGCGCCACAGTCAAGTCAGGTCTGCAAAGTCAGCAGTCACATCGCCGAGGTTTTTATATAAAAAAATAAGACAGAACCGAGGGGTAGAAGGAGCGTTGAAGCCTGTCGCTCTCGACGCGGCGGAGCGTCGATCGGAACCGAGAAGCAGTTTCATTTGTCTTTTTAGGATGTGGAAGGAAGCAGGTTAGCAGAGGTACCGAAGGGGTTTGGGGTGGTGGTGGTGGTGGTGGTGGTGGTGGTGGCGGCGGGGGCGGTGGTGGTGGCGAGGCCGAGGGGTTGGGTGCGCACCGCGGTGGGCGTCGGGGGGGGCCTCCTCGAACCTCCTCTAACCCATGGCTGTGACCATACTGGAGGGGTGGTGGGGGGCGAAGGAGGAGGGGTGCATGGGTGTCGGGGTGGTCAGCATGTGGCCGGAGTGCGAGAAGGGCGGGAAGGAGGACATGTGGCGGGAGAGCGCGGCCGGGCTGAACGAGCTGCTCTTGTCCATCAGGCTCTTGGAGAAGTCGTCCATGCTGTCTTGGGACTTTTTGCTCTTCTTGGACTTGCTGGACATCTTCCTGTTCCTGGTCTGGATGCCTTCCTTCTTCATGGTCAGAGGTCGGTTGATCTGCTCTCGAAAGGAGACAGAAAAAGATGGCACATTAGTATTTTGTCGTCGGGAGCGTGTTTTGTTGTTGTTGTTGTTGTTGTTTACGTCTAAGAAACGGCGCTTTTCAGATTTCGGCGTAACATTTTTCTGTTCAGGCAACGCGACGAGGACAAACACAACGCGGCTTTTCAGTGAGGGGTGTCACCCTCGGGTTGAAAGTAAATGAGAAAAATGTGTCTCTCTTGGCGCTTTTTCTTTTTAGTTTTCTTTCGAGGCAGATTTGGGGCTTTTTGGACAGACATAATAACATCCAATGGAGTCCCATTACAAGGCAAATCTGACTGTCCCATCCCGAAACAGGAGATTGTTTATACTCTCCGTGTGTGTGTGTGTGTGTGTGTGTGTGTGTGTGTGTGTGTGTGTGTGTGTGTGTGTGTGTGTGTGTGTGTGTGTGTGTTGGGTAGATTTAAATGTTGATTCCTTTAAGCTGGCCTGCATCTGAAGTTGCTGCTCTGCCAGAAAGAAAGAGAGAAAGATGAAGGTGGGGGTATATGGGGGGGAGGTGGAGGGGAGGTGGGGGGCGTGCAGAGCAGAGACGGAGAAGGGTCTGGCAGCTAGTGTGCAACCGGTCGACCACAGAGACACATGGCCATGACGACCGCCGGCGTCGGCCAAGTCCTCCTCTCCACCCTCCTCCTCCTCCTCCTCCTCCTCCTCCTCCTCAACCACCGCATGGCCGTCTCTTGGCCAAAATGGCCCCATCTGCTGTATTCCAGCGTCGGTTTAGCCGGGAATGAGAGCTGGATGATGGAATTTGTGCTGTGGGCCGGATTACGGAGGGCGGTGGATGAGGCCGACCGGCTTCCCTGATCTTTCTCACTCTCTTCCCGGGGAAATGGGCAGCGGGGATTTCTTCCTATAGCTTCCGTCTCGAGCTGTCTGAGGCGTTGGCATTTTTTTTTTTTTTTTTTTTTTCTCGCTGACTCTTTTAACGCAGTGGCCTCGATGATTAGCGGAGGGCAAGAAGAGAGGCGGTTTTCTTCTCTATATAAGCTTTGTGACTCCACACTCCGGCTCTGAGGGCCCTCTACGCCCACCTAAAGCCAGCCGGGCCCCCTCTGCGCTCTTTGATGCTGAGATGTCTACCGTTTCGCAAGAGGAAGCCTCGGGGGCCTCCCCGGCCCGGGCTGGGCCCGCCGCCGCCCCGGCACGGCACATCAAACACAAGCCGGGGCCAAAGTGTTGTGAGTCAATGACCGCCACAGAATAACACAGTCGGCTCTCACATCTTGCCCAACACGAGCAGCTAACCACCTGAAACCTCAACCTCATCGGAGGTGTCAGACACACACACTTTTCTCAGAAAAAAAAAAAAAAAAGATGATACAAAATAAATTAAGACAAAAAAAAAACCTGATGACTCAAACAGAGTACAAACAACTTCTCACAAGCTTCTTCTTATCTGAGTCAAAAAGCTTTTGCGGGACAACAGACTGCAGCCATCAGGTGTTTTGGGACAGTACACACACACACACACACACACACACACACACACACACACACACACACACACACACACACACACACACACACACACACCAGGGAGCACATGCAGGCCAGCAGGGACTCGGCTAAATTCTCCATGAAGAATGTGGAATTTGTTTCAAAGGGAGCAAGCCCCCAACAGAAGTCGGGATTTACCAAAATAAACTAATTTCACAATTACACCAAGGTCGGGGTCGGTTCAGATGCTAATATGTAAGTGGGAAATATTATTCTACTCTCCCTGTAACCTTTTTGTCTCCGTCTGTTTTCCGCGGTGCCAAAAGTAACATGGGAAAACGATTTAACAGGGAGCGCTCGCGTGACGAGCGGGGCAGCAGAGCAGGAGACGCTTCCCTTTTTACATGCGTATAAGGCAACCTCTATCAGTTGTCTGCGAGAGGAGGAGGAGGAGGAGGAGGAGGAGAAATTACCTACATGTGGCCCTCAGAGCAGTTAGCCCGGTGATTATTATTATTAGTTTCAGCCACAATGGCCGTTTGATTAAAAGTGACAGCTTTGTGCACAGGAGAGGAGACGGGAAGAGGAGAGAGGACGGAGAGATAAACGAGTCCCTGGGGTTTTCAGATTGAGGATGTGAAATGATGTGGCGAGGCACTAACCAACCCAAAACGAATCAGACGGATTGGTGGTCAGTGGGGGGACAACGAGTCCCTGGTGCTCAGGGAACCAAAAGGGCTAGAAATACGGAACGGGGGGGGGGGAGGAAAAAAAAAAAAAAAGGGCCTTGAAATTAATCGAATTTTAATTAAGCCCCCCACCCCCCTCCACCCTTCTTTAATATTCAAAAGCCAGGCGGCTGCGGGCTTAGTTCACTTAGGTCTTATACATTTTAGATTCGCACTTACTGCCAATAAATCATATTAATTCTACAGTATTTTGTTATCGGCGTGCCCCGGAAATCCTCTGCAGGGACTAAGTCAGATCAAATATTCAGAGGAGGAAGAAGTAGAGGAGAGGGGTGTGTGTGTGTGTGTGTGTGTGTGTGTGTGTGTGTGTGTGTGTGTGTGTGTGTGTGTGTGTGTGTGTGTGTGTGTGTGTGTGTGTGAGAGAGAGAGAGAGAGGTGGAGGGAGGGGGGGGGAGTGCTGCAGCAGCAGGACATAAAAATACAGAAATAAATATTCCAGGCGAGCCCCTCGATGGGCTGCACAGATATCCTATGAAGGTTTATTACTTACATTGTGCAGTTTATAGTACAGGCCGCAGGCGTTGCACACCGGGTCCCCGTTGGCGTTTCTCCGCCACAGCGTCGTCGTTGTCGTTTGACAGTTTGCACATGACGTCCCTGCCCGCCTGGCTGCGGACTGCGCGCACACACACACACACACACAGACACAGGCCAAAAAAAAAGAAAGAAAAGACACGTCACATGACCCGCGGATGACCCAATCAGCGTGAAGATTTATTATGACAGGTTCGACACCAGCGTGCAGGGCTGCCGTTTTCTGTTAGAAAACACGGGTTTATTCCAAAATGCGTTTTATTGGAAGCACTTGTTCACTGCGATGACACGGAGGCCCTGTGGCGCGTCCTCCAGCGAAAACAATACAGAATTGAAATGATAAATTTGGTGTTTTAAGAAAAAACCAATTCTGTGTAAATTTGGCAGCCCTGCATTCATGGCGTCTTGCACAGAAGGCCTACTTACAAATCTCTTAAAAATGCAATAAAGAAAATGCAAATGTATCTCTCTTAAATTACAGATTAAACACAGCCTTTTATTCTCACTCCTGCATTGTGTAAAGCTATTCAAAAACAGTTAAAACATGGAAAGGCTTTATGTTGACTCTATATACATTTTCTATCTTCACCCAATGGAATTCTTTTTTTTTTGTACATGTAGTACTTTTTTTGTACATGTAGTACATAGCTGAAAATAGTTTAAAATAGGGACAAGAAATACCCCCCCCCCCACCCTCAAAAAAAAAAAAAAAAAAAAAACAGAGCTGCTTTCACTCGGGGCTAAAAATAGTGTCATAGAAACACATACCTCCTAGAGAATAAATATTTACAGAAGACATAAAAGCAGTGCCTTGAAATGGGAGAGCTATAAAATCTGATTAAATTTCGCCTTAAACTGCGTGTTTGTGTGTTTATGTGTGTGTGCGTGTGCGTGTGCGTGTGCCGGTGCCTCGATTCAAACGCCGACCTCGTGACGTCAAACAATTGAAACGTAAAAAGAAAGTGGCATTGATTAAACCTAGAAAGGGTCTCTATGTGGGAGTGTAATGCTTTGTAGGTTGTGTGCTTTTAAATATGGACACGAAATACGAAAACATGATGCAGTAAAATGAACCATATGGCTGTAATTGCATGCCAGTTAAAAGCATACATAGGTGGTGGTGGTGGTGGTGGTGGTGGGGGGGGGGGAGACAAAAAGATTAAAAAAAAAAAAAAGAAAGAAAATGTGGATATTTTTGGCTGCAGGCTACTAAACCCTCACTTCATCCTGACACAGTGAAAGTCATGTCTTCCGATGGATTTTAAGCTGCCTGCCCTCACAGCCCAGTTTGCTGCAGTGGCTTGACATTGATGTTATAATCTCTAAAAACAATCGATAGACAGGTGACCGCAGAGGACACGCCGACGTTAAGGACTACATTATCTCCAGGAGGGATTTCCAATTATACACATGTGGTAGCCTAATAACCCCACCGCTACTGTGTGCTGTGAATAACCAATCAGAGTGCAGGAATAAAACCCCTTATTATGTCTCTAAAGTCCGTGACTGTTTCATAATCTTTACTTTTACTCCATTTTCCAGCAGTATCACCATGTTTTCACCTTTTTTTTTAAAAAAATTTTTTTACTATTTTTATTTTAAAAATGACATAATTACTGTCAATTCTCTAAATTCTTAATTTACCTGTATTTTTTTTCATTTCTGCCACAAAATCTTAAAATATGACCACTGAAAGGCTGAAAAGATATTCTGACAAGATATCGTGGCTCCTAAATCCTCCTTTGTCACTTTTCTGGCCTCCAAATAAATAAATAAAAAAAAAAAAAAAGGTTGCATCTTTTTTTCCTCCCTAAATTAAAAAACTACAGGGTTAAATCCCACTTCCCCCCCCCAAAAAAAAAACCTGACCATCCTCGTGTGTTTAAACGGAGATTATAACACTAAACAATCTGAAGCCGTGACTCTGTGCTGGCCTGGCTTCGGGCTCCGCGAGCCTTTATGTTTTGACTGGGGAAGCGGGCTGTGTTGTTAAAAGCAGACTTATCTGCACTGCTCAGATATCCGGCAGCCCTTTCCTGAGGAGTCGGGCTTGCACATTTAGAGGCGAGGTGGTGGCGGAGAGGAGGGAGAAGTCCAGTCCAGAGCAGAGCAGGACTGGACAGCCATCTTTGCCTCGAAAGATTTTCTTTCTTTTTTTTTTAATAAAGGCAGGGGAACTCCTCTAAAGCTCAAAAGAGATGCAGCTCTGATGAGAGGGGCTTTCCCTGAAATAACTGCAAAACAAAAATAGCTCCACCTGAAGCAGGCTTAAAAAAAATTATACATTTAAATAAATATAATTTTGATGGAGCTCAATGTGTGTTTATGAATGCAGCTACACTTCAACCAGCTACAGTAGAAGCAGCAGTTTTAATCTGTAATGGAGGCAGCGCATGGATGGGGTAAAGGGGTGTGGGGGGGAAAAGGAGGGGGGCCTACTGTTCAAACAGAATATAACCTACTCTTTGAATCAATGACAATTTTAGCAAATAAAAAATAGCATCGTCATTGCATTTATTAAAAATAGAAAAAAAAAACAGTGCAGTTTTTTCTATGGTAGTATCTGAAAACAGAGACCTGCACTTGTCGAGTCAATTTCCTGCAGCTAATAGGCCTACTTCTTCCTGGATAGGGGAAAAACAGAGAGAGAGACGGAAATGTCATCAACAGAGAAATGTCTTAGGGACGTACCAGCCGCCGCTTGGGTTTGATGAGAGGGCGATTCTGCCCGTTCATCTTGTGATAGAGTCCGCAGGCGTTACACAGATAGTGACCCGTACCGTCCCGCCTCCACAGGGGGGTCGACGTGGCCCCGCAGTTCACACACTCTCTACCTTCTGCAAAGAGCCAACACACACACACACACACACACACACACACACACACAAAAAACATGGAGGGTCCGAGTCAGTTGGTCCTTAAAAAAATATTCAAAACAACTCTTCATTTACGTCATCAAAACTGGGAGTTAAAAGCGTTAGTGAAATGTTCGGATTTTTATTACACATGCAGCATTCTGTGAAGTATGCAACAATTCATAATATTAATAATGATAATGCAACATTGGAAATATAAGCACTAGCAGTAGTAACATTATTTATCACACACACACACACACACACACACACACACACACACACACTAAACACATGTGGTTAGTGTTGGTGAATACAGCAGTTGTGTTAAGGTCCATAAGGCAGAAAGCTTTTTTTTTTTAAACCACAAAATCTTCAAACTAAGAATCTCCGAGCAGGTTTTCACTCTTACGTTTGTACACGAGGCGAACAGCTAAATTTTGAAATTTTATAAATCGAATTAAACTGAATTTTTATTCTCTCTCATCAGCCAATATCTCATTTAAATAATGATAATAATAATAATAATGTATTATTTCTTTAAAGCAGGCTGAGGCCTTTATTTTGAAACGATTGAGGGAGTGTTCAGTTTGACTGGCACTTCTCTAGTGACACCGACAGGTGAGCTGCGCACTAACAGTTTGATTAGAGGATATATATATTGGAGGGGGAGGGGGGGGGCTGAAACTGAAACAAGGGAGCTGCAGTCACACTCCGATTATTTGAAAGCAGACACTCACACCGAGCTTTTTGTACAACGCCAAGAACCTTTTGCATTCTCATGCAGACACACTTCCCCCTTTTTTGTGTGTATATATATATATGTATATGTATATGTATATATATGAGCTGCAATAAAAACAAACACACACACACACCGACTTCTTCTTCACAAAGACAGAGAGAGGAGTCAGTGCGGGTCGTTGCTGCGTTTAGATGTAACAGCACCTGATGTGCAAAGTGTGTTTCTTTCTCTGTTTTTTTTCTGTCTTGTATTTTTTTTTTTTGTCACGACAATATGAAGCTGCGTCGGATCCAGTGCATATACGATTTAAGAGACAGCAGGCCTCCGCAATGCAGCTTCTGTTCTGCACAGGGTGTGTTTACATGCTTTTGGAGAAAACGTTTCCAATGCGATATTTAAGTTCACATAAAACTGCACTGATATATCCTCATTAAAAAAAATAAAAAAATTAAATAAAAAAAAATCTGAAAGCTCTTCAGATCGCGAACGATCTTTAAATGCACATTATCTCTCCTGATCCCGGAATTAAAATCTTTATTTGCATTAATGACCCAGTGTGTGTTGCAGAATAATCCCGATGATATGCATCAACTAATCCACTGTTTTCTATATACTCCCGTCAAAGACGCTGATATTAATCTCATTACAGGAAAAACTGCTTTTCAGCTGCAGCGGCAATAACCTTTAAAATAATTACCCTGCGCATGATTTTTTTTTTTTTTTTTTGGTGGTGGGGGGGATGTCTCCCCTCTCACTGTCTCTCTCTGTCTCTCCCCTCTCCCTCGTGCGCTCTTGCCACGGCGACGTTTTCACCCTCGCTTCTCTTTTTCCCTGTGAATGAACGCGCAAGCATCCGGTGCTCTACCGCTGGGTAAACAATGCAACTGTGGCGTGCACTGGTCTGACGGTAATGGGATTATCTTAAACATATAAACGGGGCGACACAGCCCGGAGAGCCGGCTTCCCCTCTGTCTCTCTCCCTCAGCCTTCTGTGTGTGCGTGTGTGCGTGTGTGTGTGTGTGTGTGTGTGTGTGTGTGTGTGTGTGTGTGTGTGTGTGTGTGTGTGTGCGTGTGCGTGTGTTAGTATGGAGGAGAGTGAAAATAAATGACCTAAATTAATCTGAGCTTCAACTCGGAGCTCGTTGGCGTCATAATGATTTTTGACTTATCAGGAGGAAAAAAAAAAAATGTCCAAAAGAAGCTGTGAAATAGATTTTTAGTTGTAGATACATTTTAATTATCCTTCCACCTTTTTTTTTTTTATTCTTTTTTTTTATTTGTCAGAAATGATTTAAGGTCTGCTTTTATTTATTTCGAAATATTGAAATCTTAATTTCCTTCTATTATTGTTATTATTATTATTGGATCAGATGATGAAAGAGAAAGCTTTGAGGCGTTTTTTAATGCGCCTGTTTCGAAGACACGTTAACCTGTATGGCCTGAAAGGAGAGCTGCTTCATGTGAGGGATGAATGTGCTGATTATGGGCATTTTTCTTTTAGTATATAAATATATATATGTATATATATATGAGATTAAAACATGGCTGATCATTAAGGCTGCAAATCTGGGGAATCATGTTAAATCAAAAGGGAATGTAATAAAGCGCACGCCTACCTGAACAGGACCTTGTTTTTGGTCTTGTTTTGGAACCATAACTAGAAGATGACCCACCTATCAGGCTACTTGGTGGGAAGAGGCCTGGCCCGTATTCAGGGACATATTGTGGGTATGTGGCGATGGGGTGGTGGGCAGAGGATGACCCTGCTCCGAGTGATGCCACGCTCCGGCTGTGAGCTGACTCCAGTTTCATACTCTCGGCCAGGGTCACCTGGTACTTTATGCACTCTTTATCCTCCTGCCGCCCGGAGCCCGGGGTGGATATGCCCGGGTCCGGGGACACGTCTTTCGGAGGGGTCGGGGGAAACGTGAAGAGGTGCGGACTGGAGTGGCCGGTGGACAGGGAGGAGGAGGAGGCCGGGGGGTAGACGGACAGGCTGGCCGGGGAGCCGTGGTGCAGGGGATTCTTGGGGAAGGGGCTCAGGTTCCAGGGAGAAGTGCTGTGGTGCGGGGCGATGCCTTTGCTCCCCTCCAGCCAGGGCAGAGAGCCGTGCAGTAATGAGGGACGGCACACCTGGCTACCTGAGGCAGCACAGAGAAAACAACACAAAGATCACAACCTGGCTTCAAATATGCAGCAACAATTTAAAAAAAAAAAAAAATTGTCTCGCTTTTGGCCAAACAAAAAAAGCAGGATGGAAGTGGAGAAACATTTACGCACAAATTTACCAAACACATTTCGTGACATTTCATTTTTTTTTTTTAAGATTTGATCCGATGTGCATCAAACTGTTGTTTCAAAAATAATTTCTACCTCGATTGAAGTTCCGTGCAGGAATCATTTGATCCCATCTCGTGCAGACAAATTGGGAGTTTCATGTGGCCACGCACGTGCATTATTATTTTTACGTGAACAGGCCTCGATATGCAACAACTCAATACTTGTAATTCAAACGATTTGTTTTTAAGCCAAAAGAAAACGACGCCGTGATTGACTGTTCAGGAAGTTAAAGCCGTCAATATATAGGAAACTCCACGAATGACTACGTGCTGATGAGCAACATATTGTAACAGAGATCAATGTGTGTGCACGCGCCCTGACGTGAAAACATATACCGAGTTTTAAAATCGAAAATATTACAGGTGGATCTCCGAGTTCTGTGCCAACATATCTATTTGTTTAAATCCGTAACTAAACACCGGATTGATCCACAAAACAAATTACGCACGCGGGCTTTTGTTAAAAAAAAAAAAAAAAAAAAAAGTAAAAAAAAAAAGAAGCTTCTCTGACACATGAGTCAGCTCGTGTTGGTGAAGTTTAGAAGAGAATTTAGCTGTGAAAAAAAAAAAAAGAGACAGAAACCAAAGACAAACTGGAGGTAAACTATCCATATTTACGGCGAGCTTTCACAACACTTGAGCTCTCAGGTGTTTTTTTTTTTGTTTTTTTTAAGACGAAGTCAATTCCAAAACCGAAACCTGGTCCGGATCTCAGACGGATCAAAACAAATAATTTAGAATACAGCGGCAGTAATTGAGTCCTTTCTGCAATTACGCGCGAGCGTCTGAAAGGAGAGTAACGTGCACATTATTAAATAAAAAGGCCTGAACGGGGCCGTTTTACTTACTGTGTGGAGGAGGAGGGTACCTCTGGACGGCTCGGACTGAGTTTCCATAGTATGGAGAGACGTGGTTTCCCTGTCCATCGATATTAAAGAGTACATCCACATCTTCAGCGAGGGGATACTGAGAAGGGTCCATGTACGAGTGGCCGAGGCCCGGGTGATGTGAGCCGGGATGCTGCTCGTTCAACACCGCGGGATGATGGCTCATCCATCGTGGCTGATCCGCACTTACTTCCATCGCTTTGCCTCTTTTTTCTTCAGCAAATGTTCATGTACGCCGAAGCACACCGGTACAAGTCAAAAGATAAGAAATAATCTGTCCCAAATCCGTGTTTTTTTTGGTCGTTAAATCCACAGGTTCCGCGCTCGCTTCCGATCACCTGGAGACAGAGAGGAGAATTAATTGTCTCATTTTCTCACATTGCTTCGCGCATGCAAGCGCGACTGAAACACGCACACGCACACACACACACACACACACACACACAGGAGGCCCGCGCACTAAAGTGCATTTTTAACCCGGGGATTTCAAAGGAGAGATATTTAGACACGAAACATACCCCGCATTACAAATGTGCAACAAAGGTGTTGTCATATAAATACGTCCAAAATGGAATCCAGTCCCACGCAGAGTTCCTGAACTTCTTCGTCCTCAGAGGAAGAAAAAAAACCCCAAAACCCCGTCAGTGTTTTCAGCCCCGGCTCAACAAGTAGCGGAGGTCTGGTGGAGGGCGCGAGCCTTGTTTGCAGTGGATGGCTTCGCTGCACACTGACCAGCACCAGCAAGTTCAACTCACTGATCAAATCTGGGTTTGTGCGCAGTTGTAGAGCCCTCTCCATTAACTCCGCTCCTCTCTCTCTCTCTCCCTCTGTCGGTCTGTGTGGCTGGAGCTCGCTCACCCTTGCTCTACCTCTCTCTCTCTCTCTCTCTCTCTCTCTCTATATCCAGTCCCCCTTTTTTTTTTTTTTTTTCCTTCTTCTTTTTTTTTTTTTTTTTTTTTTACAGTGAACGCATTCTTTCAGGATGGCGCCAGGCAGCTCAATGCTTGCAGACAGCTGTGGCGCGACGCAACTTAAGGAGGGTCTGTCAGTGTCATCAGTTAAGGGGAGGGGCTTGCCCTAATTGAATATAACGTGGGCCAGGAGACATGCAGAAGTGTTGCAAGATTTTTTTTTTTTTTTTTTCAATGACCTTGCCAAAAAAAAATAAAAATGAAGATATTATTAGAATACGGATATTTCGTTTAAAAAGGCCTGATGAAACGTAACAGCTTAGATGTGCGTGGGAACACGCTGGGGTGCAAAGTTTATGTCGCAGAAAGTTAATTTTATCTTAAATTAACCAATAAAACATTCAAATATGCACAAATAAAAGAAAATGGGCTATTAATATACAAACAAACATTTTTTTTTTTTTTTTTTTTAAAAAAAGTTTTAACATCAAACGTCATATCAACAAACTCATAAAAGTACCTGAGAAAATACGTTCAAATTAAAACTGAAAATAATCCTGAAATATTTATTGAGTGATTGTGTTTTCTTAAAGTACTTAAGTCTGCTGCAGTTTGTGTGCGCAGCCACAGAAAGAGGAAAAGAAAGGCTGCAGCAGCAGCAGCAGCAGCAGCAGCAGCCTGTTGCTCCGGGCCAACGGCAGGTTGCGGGACATTTATGCTCTTAAAATTGTGACAGTGCGTCCTCTCGCGGTGACAGGCACATTATTCTAATGGCAGATCCAAAATTGAGCCGATTTCCTCACCGTGAAGCAGCCGCGGACAAGGACGCCTGGGTGACTGAGCTTACAGTCTACCGAAAAAAATAAAAAATAGAAAAAAAAAACCCATCCTAATGTAGGCTATTATTGGCTGTCACTTAACTCACTTAGTATCCGTGCAGCGTCCTATCGCCACTGCAGCAACTTAAACAGACAGGCAACAATGGCTCGTGTCATGATTTATTCAAAACGGTGCATTAAATGTAACACGATCACGCGCAGAGGGAGTGATTTAAACACGTCTTTTGTTTTGGTTTTTTTTTTTTTTTTTTTTTCTCCAAGTTTTAAAGATAAGGAACTATAATTTAAAGGGACACCATTTTCCCTCTAAATCAGAGACTAATTTCAGCCGGTTTGCTCGGTGTCACGCGGGCATGATGTCGAGCGTTTATTCCACTTCAGCGCGCGCGCAGAGAGAGAGAGAGAGAGAGAGAGAGGCAGAGAGAGAGAGAGAGCAGCCCCCCCCCCCCCTCCAGGGAAGTATTTAATGTCTGAATCCCAGTTTGGTTTCTCTATATACTTTCAGATTGGCAGTGTGTAATAGTAGAGTAAGGGTATCTGTGTGTGTGTGTGTGTGTGGGGGCAGCCTCGACGACGCCACTGGATGTGACGTCACCGCGGTGTAAACATTCAGGAAATAACCCCCCCCACCCACCCACCACCCCCTCTTCTTCGCAGACGGGAGCGCGCACGCCCTCGCAGCCACGTTAGGTGTATCGGCGTTACCCCCGCGAGTCTGATATCAGGTGAGGGGTCACTTCTGTGGGCATTTTCACGGGGTTTCACCAAAACAAATGCACGGAACGGACTTTTAGTAATCAATTGGATCACCAGGTAAATACAGGAAGTCCCTCGTTTTACATCTCAGAGGTCCTCACCCACAGATGATGACTCCATTAGTGCTTACTCATCTAAGTTGGTTTTTTTTTTTACACCCCCCCCCCCTGTTCTTTGATACTAAGGTTGTTCTGCAGGCGTGCGCGTGGGAGCCCAGACTGAGACAGACTTGGCAACGTGTCGTGTTTTTTCCTCTCCAGGATAGCCCCTATATATATATATATACACACACCTGATGGAGGGAGAGGGGGAGAAAGAAGGGAGCGTTTTTCTCACACAGGCAAACCTGAGACTGAACTTGGATGCAAACTGCTGTAGCTGCCATTGTCAAGCTGTCAGCGGACTCGTGTAATTATCCTCTTGAAAAGTATCGCGGGGCCATTATCCACAAAGCCCCCCCCCCCACCACACACACACACACACACACACACACACACACACACAACCACCCTCTCCAACCCGTTATAGGTGCTCGAAGGCAACACATGACGGTGAACGTAGGCCTAAAATCCCGATTATGTTTTTTTTTGGTTTTGTTTTGTTTTGTTTTTTGGTTTCTTGACTTGGATGTATCGAAGCTTAGAGAATGGGACATGGAAGCCGTCCCCATGACTTCATTCCCAAGCCTCGATGTCAATAACGCCGGAGCTTATTCAGCAACGCCGTAAAACCGTCTCTCTTTAAAAAAAAAAAAAAAATAAAAAAAAAAGTTGTCATTTATAATCCCAAACTGTCGTCACACGAAGAGAGAAATAGTGGCTTCAGCTCTTCTTCTTTTTTTTCTGTCAGTGTGTGTCTGTGTGTGAGAGAGTCCACAACCAGCCTCCTATTCAGTCTATTTCTGAAATTAATGGCCAACAACTGGGCTGCTGCTGCTGCTGCTGCTGCTGCTGCTGCTGCTGTGCGTAAAGGTTGATTCATAAAAAAAGTACAGGCGAAGGTTCCAGTTCCCCTTTTCTGATGCTCAAATAATTTCTGAGTGATTATGATTCAAATCAAAACATGGCACAGTTTTCTTTTTCTACATTGCGGCTGAGAATTTAAGACAAGAAGGGATTATTCCATTGCCAGTGTGCACGAGGGATCAAATGTTTTAGATAACGTCTCGTGTGTGTGTGTGTGTGTGTGTGTGTGTGTGTGTGTGTGTGTGTGTGTGTGTGTGTGTGTGTGTGTGTGTGTGTGTGTGTGTTTACTTTGTCCCTCCACATCCTGTGTATTGGCCTCATCAGGAATTACAATCATTGTTTTTCCTCAAATAAAAGTTTCCTTCCGTCAGCTGATTAATCAAAAGGTCAGGGAGATAAAATCCCAGAATAATTATAACTCATAATAGTAATATGACGCAACTGACCTCCATATATACTAATGCAATAGTATTAATAATTATAATAACAAGAACATGTTGCCATATTCCCCTTTTTGTTGTCGATAGCAGCACATTTACAGTAAAATTTAGGAACAAGCAAAGACGAGAAATTGAATTTGAGAATATAAATAATAAGTCATTTATTTAACATAGGTCTGTGTCATGCTAAATTTGGATATCTGCGTTCATAATCTGTCATATATTTTTGCTACGCTTCCATTTATTACATCACAAATTGTCCAGAATCTAGCGTGAACCTTTCACCTTAAAAAAAAACAACAACAACAAAAAAAAACACACAAGCAAGAAAACAAACAAAACACGTTATATATGAAAAATAGACCATTTAAAAAAAAAAAAGATGCTCTGAGGCTTCGTGTTGCCTCTTAATGACAGTGGAGCTGCCAGCCAGTGATTCAAACTGCTACACGGTAGTCTGGGAGATATTTTACTGGTTAAATCCACATGTATACATTTTGAAACCTCTGTGACACTTTTTTTTGGGTACGTTACTGACTCCGTGAGTCATTTGCCACCTTTCTAGTCTTTTTAAGAAACAGGCAGCCGCTCTTCTGACAACATGTGAACCAACTCGGGTTCTTAGAACAAAACGAGGGCGTCAAATTCTGCAACTTGAAAAACACGCGTGGATTTCCTAGAATGATTAAAACCAGAAACCGAAGAATAAAAAAATCTAGGTTTTTTTTCACTTCGCATTTTGTGTCATTTCTTCCCATTGAGAGAAAGAAAAACAAAACGGTCCACCAATTGACTGCCTCGTGATGCTTATCTGAGTCTATATCGCTTCTCGCCAGATGCACTGATGTAATCTGTCATTTGACGAGCAGGGCCTTTTCACCTCTCAGCCTTTGAATCTCCAAACATTCAACACACTCATCGTTTTCAGGCTAATTTAATAATAATTTTTTTTTTTTTTTTTTTTTTTGCTATAATTTCTCTGAATTTAAATCTAAATTAATCCTCAATCTTCCGCGCCTGTGTGACAGCTCCCACAATAACGGGCAACAGAAAAACAACAACAACAAAAAAATCCCGGCAAGAAAGTAAAATGAAAGTACCTGCTGTCCTTCTTTGTCGTTCAAGGCCGGTGGTCGATGTTCGTCCAGGTTGGGGTTGTTTTTTTGTGGGTTTTTTTTTAAAAAGATGAATACTATTTTAATATCATTCAATTTGGTCAAATCTAATCCAAGTGAGCAGTCAGGACGTGTTTTTTTTTTTTTTTTTTTTTTTTGGAAAACAGAAAAGGAAAAACAAAATTTAGAGAAAAATATAAACGAGCCTCTGGGATCAATACGCGAGGTCTTGTCTTGTGTGTCTCGCGCTGCTCGCTTTGCGTCCAAAATAACGTTTGGAGCTCTTGGCCCGTGACAGTGCGCGTGAGATGCCCTTAATTTGGCATCCTATTCATTCTAACAGCGGCTCGCTCTCCCTCCCTCCCTCCCTCCCTCCCCCTCTCTCTCTCTCTCTCTCTCTCTCTCCGCCATATCAAGACATATCGACCACAAGACGAGATGGAGGAAACTAATAACGGGGGGGGGGTGGGGGGGGGGGGAAGCGCAGCCTCAGCAAGCAAGCAAGCGCCAACTCCTTCTTTTTTCTTTATGACCCGCCGGCAAAGGTAATCAGATCAATTTCACGGCTCGTACGGGATCCCGCCTGTCCCGCCGACCTGCGCGCGAGGTAATAGCTCGTTAAAAAGACTCATCTGCCGTTATTTCGGGGTCCGTTTCGAGGCGAGTCGCTAAATATTTGAAGAAAACCGCTGCTTTGGCAAGTCGTTTTAGCCTCTTTCACGCATCGATCCGGAGTCGTGCTTGACGCATGCGGAAAAGCGGACCGTCGCTAATTATTACCACTGCAACAACAACAACAACAACAACAACAAAAAGAAAAGGCGAGTAACGGCACGTTTAGGTCAGCAACAAAACACACAACAACGACGTTGAGATGCAACAATGGCGGTCGATAATGGATGTTGGAGGCAGTAATATCAACACGACAGCCTCCCCTTCTTCTTCTTCTTCTTCTTCTTTTTTTTCAGCAAGTGCGGAGAGAGAAATGAAGGTGGAACCGGTAGATGCAGCTTCAAATGAACTCCAGTCTCCCCAAAATATATAAATATATATATAGATATATATATATTTATATTTATATATATATATATATATGACAGATTCACTGCTTTTTTTTGTTCTCTCTCTCTCCTTTTCGTTTCACTCTATTTGTTTTCATTTAAGCCACCATGCAACAACAACAACAACAAAAAAACGCTCGCAAAACTTTCCCATCATTCACCAAGACGAGCTCCATCCGTGAGCTCGCGTACGAAAGCCGCGGAGGGAAGAGGCATCCGATTGGACGGAGCATTTAGGATGCGAATCTAAATATTTACTGACCTGTAGTGGACGCCGGACGGGTGGAGAGGCCCCCTTTTTTTTTTTCTCCCCGCAGATGTGTGAAGAAAGAGTGACATAGAGACACGGAGGGCGCCGGTGGCATTTAGAGAGAGAGAGAGAGAGAGAGAGAGAGAGAGAGAGAGAGAAAGAGAGGGGCGAGAGTGAGTGCTGTTGGACGGGGAGGAAAAACACACACACACACACACACACACACACACACACACACACACACACACACACACACACACACACACACACGCTCAAACAGTGGTGCTGGTGGTGGTGGTGGTGGTGGTTGTGCGCGCGCCCCCTCGGTCCCGGAGTCACATCATCATAACTCACCGCGACCGCTACCGGGCAGACTTGCACGCGCGCACGGGGCCAACGGAAAGGCGGCCTCTTTTAACGTACTTACTGTACAGAGCACGCCGGCTCTTCCGGGTCTGAACGCATAACAAGTCGGAGGGATAGAAAAGCGACCGAAGACGACACAGACCAACGTGAATGCATTACGGGCTTCAAATACAAGTCCTGTTTTGATCAGGCTTGATTTATTCTGTACATATTGTTTAGGTTATGTTTGTGCGTCGATAAATCTACATTCAACACCTGATCACCCCCTGCAGGTGATGCCCACACACGCACACACACACACACACACACACACACACACACACAAAAATAAATCATTCTTACAGTTCACAAATATGAACACGAATAACGTCGTTTCATTTCAGAAAAATCAGCTTTAATGGTTCAATTGTGGGCATTTTTATACAATACATGTTGCATATTTTGTGACTGAGCAATGCAGAATTCAGCAAGCCCATATTGTGTAAGTGTATTATCTATCTAGCCCTTCTTTTCTTTTCTATTTTTTTTTTTTTATGTGGTGCCTGTACAGCTTGTGCTCTGCAGATATTTCAGACTGCAGAACACAAGCTCTCAGTGTGACAGAAAATGTTGCACATCCCTTTGTGCCGAGAGAGGAGCCCTTTCTCTCCTCCGCCACAAAGGACAGATGAAGCCATATAGCTGGTGTCTAATCAACAGCAAAGATCCACGCCAAACTGCACGCGCACACACACACACACACACACACACACACACACACACACACACACACACACACACACACACACACACACACACAGCAATTAGAGACAAATATGTAGGCAAACAAATCTGAAAATCTTCCCGTATCGATATGGTAATGTGATCGGAGCTCGCATTGTGGGTCGGCTGGTTTTTAGTTGTTGTTAAAAAAAAAAATTTAAAATTTAAAAAGAAGAAGCCTCATAGATCCAGCGCTAACCCGGAGCATATAGAGGCCTGCTAGTCTGCTTATTGACACCATGGTTGATTGAAAGGAGCACCAAGCAAATCCGATCCTTCTCCCTGTGAAATGCACTGAGGAGAAGAGAGGAGGGAGAGCGGAGAGAGGAGAGAGGAGAGAGGAGAGAAGAGGGAGGATGCTGCAGGCTCCGTATCTCTCATGTGGCGCCTCGACTCTTTGAAGGAGAATGTAAACTGATCACACCCAAATCTGTCTTTGGGGAAGAAATTCAATTAAGGTAATAAATTAAAGATAATTGGCGTTGTATAAACTTACAGCCACCGACGTGTCTTTTAAAAAATAAAAAACACAACAAAAAAAAAACGAATTATGAATTATTCAGTATATTTCCACGCAGGGGTTTGAGCGCAGCTTTTCATTTATGGAATTAGTATTTCAGTATCCAAATGGAATTAGAAAATAACACACAACCCGGATGGGTAAATGGTTTATTAATCTGCTTCTTTTTTTCTTTTTTTTTTGACGTAAATAAAGTGCTTATTTTGGCGGAAATGATTAGCTCTCTTCGATTTCAATGTAAAGGTGAAGATAATGCGCACGGCTGTGGTAAATGCGCACGCTGATGGCTTTGATATTATAGTCCAATGAAAAAAAAAACAACAACGATTAAAGCAGTGTTTATGCCGCTCATAATTAAAGCATATTATAGGTGTAATAAAAAGATTAATGGCGAGGAAAATAATCAATTTTGTCTTATTCAGTCGAGGTGTAATTAAATAGAGGGGGGGGAAATCATTTTTAATTTTAGGAAAGCATATATAAAAATGCATTTATTTATTTTTCTTTACAGAGGAGGGGTGCGGGCTTTGTGGAATAGATCCTTAATTAATTGTAAACGGAGACTGTAAACGGCCTGGATGCCGTTTTAGGGGTTTACTTAGCGGTACTAGGCCACGCGGTCTCGCGTTAAATGCTGAACAGTCGAACCGGGCTACAACCGGTGTCCAAAGTCGCGCTCCTTCCTCTTCTCCTCCTCCTCCTCCTCGCGTGCGCCCCGCCGCCGTGAAATCGCGTGATTAATGTAGAATTTGACGCGAGCTCCCGCGTGACAAGGAGACGCTTGACAACAGCTATAAGCGAAAAAACCCTCCGGTACGCTGACTGACTGACTGACTGACTGACTGACTGGGCCCACAATAACAAGCGAGCAGAGCCTGCATGCGTGCGCACACCGGCCTTTTTTTTTTTTTTTTTTTTTTATTATTATTTTTTTTATTTTTTTATTCCCCATCAGTTCTATCACAGCAGATAGAAGGAGCACTTCTAATGTCGCCATTATATTCTGATCAAATAAAGCCAAGCCTTTTTAGCCACGTGCACCTCACCTTTTACTTTAATTTCTTCTTTTTTTTTTCAGATTCAGATTGTGCAGCTGCAAAAACAGCCCGTGCAGCAGCAAGAAGTGTTTTATCTACCCACCCCACCCCCCACCCCCCAAATCCCCCCCCCCCCACCTCCACACCCTCCACCCCATGTACCGTGGCTTTTCTGCCCCGTTAGTGCACAAAACGGAGAAAATCATTTACGGTCACCGGCTTTTATAGCCTCCCGGTGTAGCCTAAATTTTATTAGCCACTTCCAAATGTGAAATAAACGCTGCAGTATATATCTCCTGTTTTTTCTCTCTCCTCCCTGCCTACATGATTCTCCGCTGTAAACGTCGAATAAGATGACCTTAATTTGAGACAAAACACCAGCGAAAATGTATGGGCCACGTATTATCTATTTACTTATTTATTTTCCTCAATGTGTTTTATTATTCTCGTCCTGTGCACCCTCCAAACGTTAAGCCAATGTGTGTGATTGTGTGTGTGTGTGTGTGTGTGTGTGTGTGTGTGTGTGTGTGTGTGTGTGTGTGTGTGTGTGTGTGTGTGTGTGTTTTTTACGGCGGCTTCTCCCTGCGATTTTATTTTAAAATATTAGGCCGAGGTGGGGAGAATTATAAACGACTCTGCTCTTATCTGCTCCCTTCACGTATCCAGGATCACAGAAGCTGATTAAGAAAGAAGTCACAGCCAACGCTGGATTCATAATGATTTGGAATAATGAATCCTTATCTCCCCTCTGCAGATTATCAGCCTTTCAGCTCGCCATGTTTTGTTACATGGGATAATTTATTGCATCTAATACATCACAATGAATCTGATGGGGGAAAGTGATGGCCATGTTAGGGAGAGAGGCAGCTTTTTTTTATTTTTTTATTTTATTTTTTTTATCCCGGGGCAATGAAATGCCTTTACGATTTTTAATTGGTAAAATATAAGGGGGGATCTGATAAAAAAAATAAAAAAAGAAGAAGAAGAAGAGAGAAAAAATAGAAGCACAGAGGTATAATCTTGCCTGCTAGTGTTCCAGCAGCACTCTGCACTATAATTAGTGTGTCAATTTCAACCTGAAATTAACAACATCGACCTGCCATCTCTGCTTACGCCGGTGGAGTCAGCGAGATCCTAATTTCGCATGATTTATTTTTCACCAAGAAGAGATAATTAATCATAAACACGGAAAACAGTGCAGCAAAGTGGAGATAACAAAATATTTGCATCTAAAAAGATTCGATGAAGCTAATTCGTTTTCACCCCCCCCCCCCCCCCCCCCCCCCCCCCCCCCCCCCCCCCCCCCCCCCCCCCCCCCCACACCACCACCTTCCACCACCACTATCCCCAGCCCACCTGATCTAGCAGTTCTCAGGAGTACCTCCCAACATTTTTAATTTCCCATGATTAATCTTTTGGGTGGCGATGTATCATTAATCACTACAGGAGATGGGGGTGGTGGTGGTGTGTGTGTGTGTGTGTGGGGGGGGGGGGGGCACGTGGTGGCCTCCCCGCGTAAATTGTGGGCTACTACAGTGTGTGGGCGACTGTAATTGTTGGATTGTGGGATGTGCAAGCATCGCGTGCGTGGTGGTGTCACTGTTGTTGGGAAGCATGCCATCTTGCTTTTTTTTTTTTTTTTTTTTTTTTTTGTATTGGAAGGGTGGTAGGAAGTGTAGCTTGGTCTGAAATCTACCAGAATGAAGTGTGGAAAGGCTGCTAATAATAATAATAATAATAATAATAATAATAATAATAATAATGTATTATTATTATTATTGGATAATCAGTCTTTGTTTGGAAGTCATCACTGGCTCGGTGCCACTGCAGCTCTGAATTTTTTGGATGGTGCTATGTTTAAACTTGGGCATGCTCACTGTGCCAGGATAAATTTGCATTTTATTTGCAGCTGTAATTAGCTGATCAGCATCTCCCTGCCTCTCTCTCTCTCTCTCTCTCTCTCTCTCTCTCTCTCCTCTCTGCCCATCTTTCTTCTCATTATGATTTAGTCTTTTTGCCGCCTCTTTTCACTGCCTCCCCCCCCCCACCACCACCACCACCACCACCAACAATCCCTCATTTTCCCAATGTCCTGGCAGCCGCCACCAGATGTTTATCTGGTTTTTATACCCAGGGTGCGCTGCCATGTCAAACAAGCCGAGGATGGACACTTACAGGCGGCTGGGTATCCAGGCAAGCCTCCCCGCCTCCTCTCTCTCTCTCTCTCTCTCTCTCTCTCTCTCTCTCTCTCTCTCCTCCTCCTCCTCCTCCTCCTCCTCTGTGCAGAATAATCCTGGACTGGTTGGCCACTGGGAGTCCAGTGAGGGGTTTCATATTAAAAGGCAAAAACAACCGTATTGGTTGTTGCTTAAAAAAAAAAAAAAAGGTGGTCTCTCCCTAAAAAAAAAAAAAAAAAAAAAAAGTGGAATTCACCCCTTCACAGAAAAAAAAAAAAAAAAAAAAAAATCGTAATCTTTTTGTCTTGTGCAGAAACAGGCCATATACACACAGGGCTGATGCTGCGACCCCAGATACCGTCAATAGAGATGTGGAGATGAGCTTAATGAGATGCATGGCTGGGGAGTTGGTGGGATGGGGTGGGGTGGGGTGACAAACAATCCAGTCAGGAGTCCTCCCAGGAGAGATGGGCACAATGCAACCTGCCTGTTATCTGCAGGGGAATGTACTCCCTCTTTAATGAGCAGTCGTTTATTTAATAAAAAAAAAAAAAAAACAAAAAAACCACTCTTTTAACCTCATAATTGAAAAAAAAAAAAAAAAAAAAATAGCCCTTTTTGTTGTTGCAGGAGCCCCTTCGACCCCCCACGCTGCAGCCGCTGCAGAGGAAATACAGTAGACTTATCTCCATGTAGATCACCTGTGTTGCAACAATCACAACACGTTGGAGGTTTTTTTTTTTTTTTTTGCAGAACACCCCCCCCCCCCCCTCCCACTGTTTGGCCATGATATACAAATATTTATCCGCTGATAAGGAACCGCTACGATAGCAGATAACCTCCTATTCCACTGCGTCAGGACTCTTTGTCTGCACAGTCTCAGCAATTACAAAATATTTCCCCCTTTTTTTTTTCGCTCTCTAAACTTCTCCGTTGCTTTTTATTTTTTATTTTTAATTCGTTAAAGCGTCATTAGGAGACTCCCTAAGCTGCTTTAGTCAATGACTGTTTGTGGGGTTGTGGAGTCTGGAAAAAGAAAGAAAAGCAGAGGAGGGGAGATGGAGGGGGGGAGGAGAGGGGGAGGAGAGGGGTTTCAGGGAGGGGGGGGGGAAAAGAATGAATGAAAGACTGGCTTGATTTTTTTTTTTTTTTTTTTTCCCCCCTCTCAATCCACGGAACAAATAGCTAACATTTAACGTTTACACCCTGCCTGGCGACTCACTGGCGCTGCGGGGCCGAGCCGAGCCGGGCTAAAGTGTCCCGAAAGCCTTTGGAGGGGTGGGTGGGAGGTTTGGGGGGGAGGGGAGAGGGGGGGGGTGTAAGTCCCCGGCTATCGGGTTCTCCAGATCCCCTTTAAATGACTGTCAAAGAGGCAAATATCAAATTGCACGCGGGGTCCCGCGCGCTCCCCGCCCCTCTCCCCTCCTCTCCGGTTCTTTTCCGCGCGCCTTGCCAGCCTGGCACCGGTAGTGCGTTACTGTAACGTGATTAGCTACTCCTCCGCGCGCAGGGCAGGGATTTCCAGGGAGTTCATTCTTTCTTTCTTTCTTTTCTTTTTTTTTTTTTAAATTTGTGAATGTAGTTGTTATCATCCGGACTGAAAGACTCATAGCAGGCAGATATTAATTGACAGATTTATTAGAAAAATGAAAACTGTTAGGAGACTGATTTAGTCCTCTTGATCCTTATCTTATAATGCACCACGTTGTATCAGTCATCAGGAGGCAACAACTGATACACAGAGACTTGGCAGCGAAATTTACTCAACTAACAGCTCACTTTAAAACACAAATCAAGCAATTAAGCATTAAAAAGAAAAGACTACAAGAAGAGAGAGTTGTGTACGGAGTTGATATGAACAGAGTCGAGGATCATACTGATTAGTGCTTATTGTGGTGGTTTCCTGTTACATTAGTGGTACTGAAGTTACTGTAACGGATGAGGATCCTTTAAAACGTCCTAAAGCTTAATTAGATTCGGACCAAATACAAAGAAGTTCATTATTAGTTTTATTAAAACGGGGATAAAATCAGCATTTTGACTTTATGTTATAAGTAACACCCCCCCCCCAAAAAAAATAAAATAAAATAAAAATAAAATAAAACAACAACAACAATGAAATAATGCATTAACTTGAGAAAGTTTGACTGAAAAAAAACCATTGCAAAGGCTATGAAATAATAATGTAAAGTGTTAGTGGTGTTAGACCTGGAGGTCAGGACCAATCTGAGGGTTCACAAACAGACATAATTATATATTTCATTTCTGGACATGATTTCTAATATTTTTCTGTAAATGAACTCATTATTTTCACATGTTCAGGCCTCCAAAGGTGTCCAAACAAATCAGTCTAACATGACGTCTTTGATCACGACAAGCAAACAAAGCTTCTGTTCAACGACACAGACTATTATTATTGTAAATAAGCAAATACAGCTGTTTATATTACAATGACACAGACACAGAGGCAGCTTTTATGGAGATGTAAACTCAGTCTGCAGCTAAAGGGAAGCATAAGGTGCATAAAGACACCTAAGAAACACATTTAAACCTTATCAGCACAATATACTTCATACATCACTGTGCTGTAATACACACTTTATTTAATCATATGCTCAATGATGTACAGTGGCCCCAACAGTTTATGGAAATCAACATAAAATAAGAGCCTGTTTTTTATGTTAATCTCACAATAATTACACATTTAAATAGAAAATCATGAATCTGGCCTTAAAAGAACTGAAATCATTTGGATTCTGTTATTCACACACTGGGAAACTCCATCATTGAGCTTTATCTCCGTCTTCAAAGATAAATGCAAAGCGAAGACTATAAAATCTGTAGCATACACTCATTTGAGCGGGGATTACCTTCAACCACACTCCAAAGTTTCCCAAATTAGACACACAGTCGTGTTTGAAAATAACACATCCTTTCTAACAGTGTATAGCCTTATCTACAAAAGGCCTATGCATTGTCATTAATCTTCACCAGGCTAATTAAATTAATCCATCGCCTCTTGGCACTGGAATATAACGACCACCACTAAATCCGCTGCAGGATAACGAATTTGTTTTTAAAACGAAGAGAGTTTCTTCCTTTAATAGCTTACTAAAAGAAAAAAGAAAAAAGCACCAGGCCAGGATTCATTATCAGTTCAATTTATCTCATTTTCTAACGGGTGATTTCAAAATAAAACGCACCTTTTGGGTTTCAGAGTGTACGTTATTTTATTTTTTTTTGGGCAAACAGAAGGAGGTTGGAGAGTTGCGGTTTTGATTGACAGTCCGTCCGCGGGATCATGTTTAATCCCTGCCTCTCTCGAGCCTGTTCAGAACTCATTTCTCCACCGCGAGATGGGGGACTCAGATGGTTGCCAGGGCAACGGCGATAGTGCTAAGCCATTTCCATTTTCTGCGAATGAGGGGGGGTGGCGCGTGGTGGTGGCGGCGGCGGCGGTGGTGGTGGTGGGGTATGTGTGAGAGAAACATTTGCAACAGAGGTCGTCACAAAGTCATTCACAAACACAGCGGCGGGGCCCCGTTACTCCGAAGGAAGCTGAATGCTCGCTCAGAAGAAGCGTTCTCGCCGTTCACTCATCAGAGAACCGGGGTGGTGCTCGTAACCCGTCACCGTAGAGGAAGCGTTCCCGTGGTTTAGGCCTGTGCTTAAGTAAACACACCGGAAATAGCCGGTTAAAAGTTAGAGTTGTGTTATTGTAGTGGTATGTTGTAAAAAAAAAACCTCCTGAGGTTCCTTCTATGACTACTTAGAGAAAGAATAAAGTACTTCCGAGGTAGCTGGTTGAAATAGAAGCGAATCGTAGTTAGATCTATTAAAATGCCCCACCTTTTGTAATTGGCTGTATATATAAATCATCATTTTTAAGTACCTAAACCTCTCAAATAAACATAGTGGAGTAAAAAGTAGGGTATTTTCCCCTGAAATGTCGTGAAATAGAAGCACAAAGAGGCACGAATGCCTAAAACTACGTCAATACTTGGAGTAGATGACGTCACTCAAACATTGCTTTACTCTGCCGTCACATCTGGATCCGAAATGGACTGAACGTCACCTGAAATCCACTTTTCTCAACGTCATTCTGCTCTTCACTGAGATAAACTTATATTTCATGAAGTTCTTTCACGTGGGTGGATGTTTTGGTTTAATTCAGCATCTATGTGAAAGCTTTGTTTCTTTACTCAAAACGACACAGCAGCACAGTTCATCCAATTATCACTCGCTCAAGGCCTCACCAAGTCATCTGTTACTGTACCTTTACACAGCGAAGGCCGAAGACACTCATTTCTCTCCATAAACCGAGTTGAGTGTTAACCTTCATATATTCTAACATTTTTTTTTTAATTTTTTTATAAAAGCATATTTAAGCACAGAGAAACTTTGTTTTTGAGTTGGTTCACTGTAACAAAATAAAAGGGAATGTGGGTGAATTCGATAATAAAATGAAGTGTATCAACAGAGCTGTCAAAACTTTATTGTGCTGTAAAAAAATTTAATAAATAAATACAAATACATATATATATATATATATATATATAAATAAAGGGGAAACTGGGCTGTGAAGGGTTCGACATGGCGACGCTGACACACACTGGCTCACCTATTACATTTCCCCCCTCCATCTCCCCCCCCCCCACCCCTCTTCTTTTCTGATGCACAGCATCATCAGCATCCAGACACGACGTCCACGAGAAGATGAAGGTGAAGCAGCCTTTCTGATCAAAGCAGCCGTCTATAAAGCTCAAGGCTGGCCTTCCCGGGTGGGTATGGTGCCTTTATTCAGAGGGCACACACACACACACACACACACACACACACACACACACACACACACACACACACACACACACACACACACACACACACACACACACACACACACACACGCACGCACGCACGCCTTCCTCATCCCACCACTCCCGCCTAACTGTAGTGAGAAATGCCTTTGCTTTCAATCAGAAGAAGAAGAAAAAAACAAACCCTGCCATCTTTCTTTTTTGGCATTTTAAATCAACTGTCTGCTTCACCTGCATCTGGAATCCTGCACCCGTCTCCCCGGGCTGCAGCTTCCATATAACCAGGTTGATGGTGTCAGAGTGCCGACAGGGCGCTAATGCACTGCTTGTTAGTTTTAATTAAGTAGCCTTTAGCCTGGTGATCAGCCAGATCAAGGCAGGTATTTTAAATAAGCGCACCGGGGTCTGCAGTAAACTGCAGGCGGAGAGTGCTGGCTCCGGCTCCGCTCCCCCCCCCCACACACCTCCCTCCCCATTTCCCCCCTCCGTCACCTGGCCTCATTAATTCAACACGTCTTTGCCTTTCGGTTGACAACGACACCACATCTGTCAGAAGGTAGCCCACTTCCCCTCAGTCGGGTCCTGGCATCAGTGGTCGCAATTTTTGTTATTCTCGCAAAACCAACCGACCAACTTTGTTTCCGAGCGGAGAGAGCCACGGGCGTCTGCAGAGTGTGTTTGGTCTGTGTCTACACGATAAAGAGGAAAGTTAGGTGAAGGACAACAATCTGGTGGAGGAGACCGATCAGGAGGAATAATGATAATAAGGCTAATAAGGTATCTCTCTCCAGCACATTGTTGAAGAGTCTGCATGTCGCCTATGAGGCTGCTTAAATTAAGCCACATCCAGCAGGTATATTTTATTTTTTATTTTTTACATTGAATATGCAAACATATTTGACAACGAGTAGTGTAATTGCAGATGATGCTTTAGGCTTGTCTTTAAAAAAAAAAAAAAAAAAGAAGAAAAAAAAACCTTTCAGAATATTCAAACTGCCCTCCTTTCACATCACATCGCTAACAGCTTTTGAAAAGCTGATGTTTAAAAAGGAATTGATAAAGAGGAGAGAAGATCCACGGGCGGAGGAGATAGACGAGCTGCTCTCAGGCGAAATACTTTCTGACGCAGTCAACACATCTGATGAAAGGTCGGGATATTGTTTCGAGAAGAAGCCACAGATTGTACGAGTGGAAATGGGTCTGTTCAGCAGTTCAAACTTTTAGTTTCTAACTTCTATTAGAGGAAACAGTAACTTATCAGAGAGCTTTTCCTTTTTTCCTTTTTGGTTTGTTAGCAATTTATTTATTTATTTATTTTAATCAAACTATTTTGATTTTCATGTAATTGTTTTTTTGTTTTTTGTTTTTTTTTAAGCAATGTTGATGAATAGTAATGCATGCTTCTCTAAGAAAATCTCTATGGAATTAACCCTTTGGCTTCACCTGTCTATTTTTAATCATTTTTTGTCCGAATATTTGTTCACGTTCAATATTATTTGTAATATTTTTGCATAAATTTTGTTAATGAAACTGTACAGTGAGAACTCACTGCATGTCCAAACCCGCGACTGTGCTCCTGCAAAAAAAACAAAAAACAACAACCCTAACGGTCAGGGATGTTTATTTCAATGCAAAATGGCTGCATGTGAAAATCACTGGGAGTCCACCAAATGCACAGAATATTTGATGATTTAATGGCTATACATAACGGTTACGCTCGGCAAAATGTTAATAGATATGTTAGCATAAGCAAGAGTGTGTGTGGGCCAACAGCGGCATGTCCTGCAGGTCGTAGATTGAGTAGGTTTGCAGCTGTGTCGACCTACAGTTACGTTGGGAAGGTCAGTGACCTCTAGCGGTCGTACGAATAACAACAATCTGGTGGAAATTAAAAAGTTTTGTCCTCGCAGCCGCTCTCGCTTCACCTTTCCAACCACGAGTTCAGTAGCAGTCTTACCAGCTTTTTAAAACCGTGTTTACTGTTGCCGTGACGACAAAAGTTACATAACTTTTAGGAAGTAGTCGCCCCAAACCGGGATCTTTCCCAAACCGAGTGTTGTTTTGGTTGTTTTTAAAAAAAAAAAAAAACTTTGACACATATTCAAACAGCGTAATTTACATTTTAGATTGTTTTCAACTGAAAGATTACTAAACAGAGAATTTCCCCCCCAAAAAACAAATCCCCAGAAATGAAAATAAACCGTAAATGAACGTTGATTATGAGTCCACAAAACTCCGGATTATATTCAGTGTCAACATTTTATTATGAATGTAATCCCGACATTTTTTTTTAAACGTGCACTACCTGTGTTTGGCCCCTACAGTGAAGTTAGGAGAAGATTGAGGTTACTGCAAAAACATTATCGTACAGGTAAAGTTTGGTTTACAGAAAGATTGTAGATACAGATACTTATCCATCTCGCTGCATAAATATTAAACCATTTCCTGCACTGGCTCTGACCTGGTGGCATTAAGATGTTAATCATGGGATGCAGAATCATCCAATGTGGATGTCATTTCTCAGGATATTAGACAGAGAACAAAAAGCAGCACTTTTCAACCTGCAAGTTACAATGTTTATTTTATTTAAAATACTGAAGTAGATATTAAATCGTCTTGAAAGAACCTTTTCTCCGTTTTTTTTTTTAAATTTTTTTTTTAAATTTTTTTTTACCAGAAACCCCGTCAGAGCATTACTCATAATCAACAAAAAAAAACTAACAGAAAACCTGAAGCCAAATGAAACACATTAAGACATTATACATTGTGATTAGCGATAATCCGATAAATAATTCCAAAAGCGCTTATTAAAATGACGGTTTCAATTCTGCAATATATCCCTCTAAACCCGGTGACTGAGTTCAAACACAAAGAAGTCACGTTAGACGTTCAGGTCCCGGTGGAGGCAGTCGGCCGTTGCTCATTAGACACAATAATCTTATCTGCTCGTCTTCCTTCAAACACAAACTGTTATCCATGAAAACAGATCGTGTTTTAAAGTGTTTCTTCCAACGAAAACAACAGGTGTAAGATGAAAAGTTGGAGGTCGGACGACAGAGAAAGTTTCTGTTGTTCCTGCGACTGAAGTGTACAACGAGGAGCCGATTGAAGTGTTACCTTTGAACCTCATCGGCGAGGCGTTGCTGCGGTAACTCGGCCGAGTCTGTCTGTCTTGATGACAAAGTCCTTCCTGATCACAACCTCGATGACTTTTTGAAACCGTTTGATGATGAAAAGCAGATTCGAAGGTTTTGCTGCTTTTCTTAAAAGGGAGTGTAAACTGTGCGTGAACTGCTGCTGCCAATGTTTCGCTCCGCATGTGTCAAACGTACACATCAACTCTCGAACGTACAGGTTTAACAGATTTGGCTCGAATCCTCGTTTAAAAAAAAAAAAAAGTTAAAGATGAGAGGGAAAAAGCTGCGATAATGAGCACCGAGCTCATGTGGAAAACATTCCTTATCAATTCTCCAACATTCAAACTGCTACCGTCTGTCTTTTTTTTTTCCGGGGGGGGGGGGGAATAGAAGCAGATCCAACAAAATAAAAGGCTGCAATTTTCTTTTGATTGGTCTTATCATAGAGCAGAAATCTGAGAGCGGTTTCGGCCCGTTATTAAGTCCGATCGGAGAAATCTGTGACGAGGTCGCGAGAGCTATCAAAAGAAGCAGTGACGTCGCGTTTAACGAGAGAAAGATTGGGCAGTTTAGATATATCCAAGTGGCCTCGCCTGAACAACAATAAGGGAAAAACAACTTCTGCTGTGGAAGTTGCAACAGAAAAGCTGGTATGCTTTTTTTTTTTTTTTTTTTTTTTTTTGTTTGTATTCAGGGATGTCAACATATCTACTTAAAAGTAGAGATGAAAAAGGAGAAAAGAGACCTGGATAGCTCGAAGCCCCGCAGGCGTCTGCCACTCATCTGCCACTCAGCCGATGCAGATCCAGTTTGATTTTTAACTCCTTAATACTTGATTGTATTATCTAGGGCGTGATAAAATAAAATAAGTCACCCGCTCGAAGCCCGAGAGCAACGACGTGTCAGTCAGGAGTCGGGAGTAAAAGATATGCTAAAAGGCTTTCTGCGCTCGCGGCGCAGACGAGCAGATACAGAGCCGATTACGCTTTATTAGCTGTTCATGGAGACTTAATTGTGAGATCAAAGTTAACAGTGTTCCATCGGTGCACGGCAGAGCAGATTTCATTAGGCTGAGAAATAGCAGTGCAATAATAGTGTCGTCTGCACGCAGCAAGTTCAGAATATCCTGGTGTGGCTTTTTATTTATTTATTTTTTTGGGGGGGGGCAAATTGGAAACAGGAAATTCAAACCGCACGAAACGGAGAAATGTTTCAAAACCTGCCGAGATGGTTCACAATAAGGAAAACGTCAAATTTAGTTGAATTCGGTCTCGATGATAACGTTCAGCAGCTGCCTCCGTCACTTAGAAATATCATGCGTGGCACTAAAACATAAACCTGCAGCGGGAATACAGTAAGAAAGACTTTAATCTGCATATCGTGTTACAAGATTAGTGAGAAATGGACTCGAAAATGTAAAAATACGCTCCGCTACTCGCAGATGAGGCAAACCGATACGGAGCCGAAGTGTGCAAAGACACCTGTCGGTCCACAAAAAGATACCGAGTCAGCGACAACAGTTATTATATCAAATCATCACGTTAGAATGATGTAAAAAAAATCTGCTGTTGATCATTTCAATGTTTTGGACATAAAATTTGCCCTCGTAGCGTGACGTCAAATCTGAGATAGCGTAATGCTCCATGCAGTCCAGTCTGATTTCTCAGCTGCTGATTTGAGCGAGAAGAAAGAGTGGAATTTTGTTTAAATAGCTAAAAGGTCTGAAAAAAAAAAAAATCAGTCGAACTGCAAACGAAAACTCTGGACCTGAAAGATATGTCGGTGCTGAAGAGGAGTCGGCAGCCGTTTGCTTTTCTTTTTGTGAAATAGATCGTTGGTATGGCGAGAAGCGGTTCCTGGGAAAATTTGGTTTTGGTGTTCTGAAAAGCTCAGGAACCTCCGACACAGATGACTCTGGGTTTTGCCGCCGGGTGAAGCGTTCGGTGGGAAGAAAATTGTGGTGGCGAAATGCGTCGACAGGTAGTTTTCCAGCGGGAAATGCGGTCGTGTCCGCCGAGTCGGATGAAGGTGTCTCGGGGGGCTCGGTCACGCATTTTCAGTTGCGCGTTGCGTCACTTCGGTTCCATAAAGAGACTCAAACGTATGTGCGGCAGAAAGATCAGCTGACCTGAATCTGTAACATAAAGTCTGACGACGGTTACAAATCCCCCTTTTTTTTTTTTTTTTTCTCGACTGCAGCGAACAGATCAGAGCGATGCGCGTTTTTCTGTCTCGGACCTCGGACTCGCATGTCCTTTTTATTACCGGTCACACGGACGTCTTCTCTGCAGAAAGCGTGCTCCTGAATTACTCGGGAGGGATTGGATTTCTCCTGGAGGAGCAGATTGAACATATTTCCTTCGACTCAGTTCAGTTGACATCATTCAAAAAAAAAAAAAAAAGAAGAAGAAGTGTAACCTCGGTTACGAGGCTGAGGTGGAAGAATGGCGCTCGGGTCACAACATCGGTGTTACGAGCGTCGCTCAAGGGGCCTGAAGCTTCCTGGCGGAGGGACATTTCAAAACCTGCCAGCGTAACAGATGTGTGTGCAGTCGAGTCGAATCCAAACCAGACAGTAGTCCTGAAAAAGATGAAGGCGAGATGATTCCTCTGCTCTCCTCTGAGAGTTCTCACATTCCAGTATTGTCCCCCAAATAAAATTAAATGGCTTGTGAATTATTACATACGGACGATAGCGGTCCAAAAACATGAGCTGACTCCGTGTGGCAGACTGCCTACTGTTGCCGTGGCGCTGACCTTACACGACCCCTGCTCAAACCCGACCGGTGTCAGACGGCCGACTCAATTTGTTTATTTTTTTAATTTGATTTTTTTATGTCTTGTCCGAGTGACAGAGTCTACAGACGTCACGAACGCACATATCAGTTTTCAGAAACACGTATACGACGCTCATGTAAACCGGTCCGACGGCTCTTTGACCCACGCTGGCAGATAAGCGTGTGGCTGTGGGACGGTGGGGGGTGGGGTGGGGTGGGGGGGTGACCTTGTGAGGCTGTAGGTTAAAGGGTGGGTGGGGTTAATGCCGAGGCCCCCCCCCTCCACCCTCGGCTGCTCCGTGTTAATATGCCATCAATGGAGTGTTGTTTTAAGGTGTTCGGAGAGGAAGTGTGATACCCACTTAGTTTACCAACGCAGGACGGCTGCACATCGAACACAACAGGTTAGTTCAGGGCATTCAACGCAAGTAAAGTCTTTACAAGAAGAGCTTTACAACATTATACAGAGGAAGCCAACAATTCAACAATTAGCACGAAAGCTGTAGGAGGAAGAAACTCCCCCAGAGAAACACCTCCAGCAATAGGAAGGAAAAACTCCATTTTAACAGGAAGATAACTTTTCAACAGTAAGAAGGAAAAACTCTTTTAACAGGAAGAACGTTTTTTTGACAGATGGAAAGAAAAACTTCCTGTTAACAGGAAGAAAATCTCCCTTTTAACAGAACGAAACTTCATCTTCATGCAGAAAACAACCTGTCGGCGCGTGAGAGCGAATCACCGTCTCAGTTAACGGGTTGAAATTTTCCGGGATGTTACGACACGTTTATTGGAGAAGCCGCGGCGCGGCGAGGAGGCTCCGCCCTGCACCTGCGGAGCCCGTCACGCACTCGTTGACTTCGCTCGCCGCTCGTCGGACGCCGCAGCAGGTGTTTCTGTTGTTTACGTGCAACAAGTGTGTGACGACGAGAGACGAAAAAACGCACAGGGGCGGCGCGGTGAATCAAAAGAGAGCATAATAAAGAGAGGGATGTGGACCGGGGGTGGATGGGGGGGGTGGGGGGGTAACAGTGTTGTGTCACACGGCGGTTTTCGACAGAGAAAAGATGAAAACGAGTCTTTTTTTAGTGGAGGAGGAAACTTGAGGGAATCAAACACTTCCTGGCTTTAAAGTGGAAACAGCGGAGACTTCCTCCCTCATATGCAGGTAGAGGAGGCACCATCGGGGAGGAACAAAGACGCAGAGTCTAAACACCAGGCTTTACGCCGTCACCACAGAGGGAGGCTGTGTGTGTGTGTGTGTGTGTGTGTGTGTGTGTGCGTGTGCGTGTGCGTGTGGGTGCGTGGGAGGTGTGTGCGCTGGCTTGTTGGCCTCTCTTGGGGTGGTAACACACACCATGGTGGTGCAGTGGGTTGGTGGGGAGGAGGGGAGGATGGGGGGGAGGGGGGGGGTGACTGGCTGAGCGGCGATTTCAGTGGAGCTCATTCCACAACCGGTCACGGGGTTAAGTGCCATAGTCATACACCCACACGCAGACACACACTCGTATGAACACTGGAGCCATTGAGTCGAATGTACAGAGTAGACGCCACCGGTGGGGAGAGGAGGTGGGTGGGGGGGGTGGTCCTCCTCTCTCACACACACACACACACACACACACACACAGTCGTACACACATCCATGGTAAACGGGAGCTGAAAGGAGAGAGTGACCACACAGGCTGCAGGAGATTTATCACGAACATCCTTTAATTTTCCAGGTAATTCTGATTGTTGACACTCTACCGGCATAATTAGGACAACAGGAAGCTGTCTTCAACGAGAGGCAGCCGGAGGTTTAAAGGGTTAATGAACAAATATACGTATTATTTACCTCTGGTTGTTTCTAACCATGCAGAAAACTGAAAATCGGGGCTAAGAAATAGGCGAACTGTCCCTTTAAGGCCAACTTGTGGATTTGGGAACATCTCTGAAAGGATGATGAAGTTTTATTCCAGATTTTACCGTCGGACCGCCCTGCGATCACTTTACATGATGGACTACGATGGTTCAGTGAAATGGTTTTCTCAACGCTCATATTCTCAATTAAGTTCTTAACAATTGTCTTAAAGATTACGTTTGTAGGATTTAAGAAGATCTGTCGGTAGAAACGGAATATAATATTCATGGTTGTGTTTTTCAGTAGTATTATACAATCATGTGAAATTAAGGATCATGTGTTTGTTGCCTCAGAATAAGTTCTTCGTCTCTACATCGGGAGCGGGTCGTCTTCCGCGGCGTCCGCCATGTTTGAACCACCACGTTTCTACGGACTCGCTTGGACGGGGAGGACGAGGCGAGGAACGTTCAGTCGCTCGCAATTTGCAACCTCGCTGCTAAATTTCACTAAATACAGTCGAGTTAAACGTAATATCGCATTTTCCGTTCCCACGTGCGTGCGCAAACAAATCGGGGCGCCTGCTCACGACGTCGTTGCTCCGCAGCGCTTCTTCGAGGTCCAATAATTGATATGAACAACATCATCTCGTGAGACACGATGGAGGCAGAAAACACTTTCAGCGGCGTCGTTTCAAAGAAAATGACCACATTTTCAGACGTCACAAACAATACGAAAACTTCTCACCGTAGCTCGGTCGAAACAGAAGTTTGTGCGAGTGCGGCATGTCAGTTTCACAGTTTAAAAGGTGGCAAATACATGCAGACAGGCGTGTGAGAGTGTGATGTTTACGTCTCCGGTGCCGACCTGCAGTCAGCCGGATGGTGGATGTGGATCCACTGCAGCTCCGGCTGAAGCTAGTGTGGTAGCGTAGCTTGGCTGGGCTGCAGAGCATCTGTCTTTGTGTCTTTGTGTCTGGGGTAAACCCTGCTGCTGCCGAGCTTTTGTCTCCTCCTGATCGGCTCTAATGCTGCAGCACTAATTGTTTAACACAGAAACACGTCTTTTCTCCCTTTAATGTTTTTGTTTTTATTGTCGCCGATGCATTTATTACAAAACCTTTGTGGATTTTGAACACACGCCTCCCTCCTCCTCCTTCCCCCCCCCTCCTCCTCCTCCTTCCCTCCATCCCTCCCTCCTCTTCCTCTTCTTCTTCTTCTTCTTCTTCTTTCCCTTTTGCTCTCTCACTCGCTCGCTCCAAAATGCCCGCCCTAAGAAAGAGAGGTGGGAGAGAGAGAGAGAGAGAGAGAGAAAATGTGAACATCAGCAAAAACACACACACAAAAAAAAAAAACCACAAAAAAAGACGGATGTCTGGCAAGTTGCATCATTTTTCAGAAACAAACAGTGTGAAACCGTGTTAGCCAGCCTATTAGCATATATACATAAGGACCGTGTGTGCGTGCCCGTCTCCAAAATAAAAGGAAAACACAAAAAAAAAAAAAAAAAAAAAAAGGCAAACGTTACTCTCCGCTACCCGTGACGGAGGTTTCTCAAAGAGATAGCGCTCTGGGTAAACATGTGATCGCCACAGATCCAATCAGCTCAAACAAAAGGGGATAAGCAACGCAGCCCGGGTGAATTTGATCATGCGTGTGCGTGTGCGTGCTCTGTGATGTAGGTGTGCATCGGTACTGTAATGTGTTCTTCTCACAGTGAAAAGTGCGTAAGGAAAAGGGGGGAGAGGAGGGAGCCAGGCACCGCTGTTATCATTTGCATCATAATGGTAAACTGATATGAATAGTGCTGCGTCGCTGCTAAGCTCTTAACGTGCATGGAAATTGCTTACCTTCAAGAAATGTGTCGCCACATTCCCTGTTTACGTGCGCGTATTGTTTCGTGGTTTCATCATACTTTTTTATATATATATATATATATATATTTTTTTTTTCTCCCTCTCACACAACACAGACAAAAAAAACCCACCAACCTCTCAGCGAGGTATCGTAGGAGTGATTTAGAGACCCGCTGCCGAAGACGCGGCCGCCTCCTGAAAAATAGGTAACATGAATATGATAATGAGGGAAATTTAGGTGAAGCGACTTTTTTTCATTCTGGGTTTTGTTGTGCTACTTTTTTTTTTTTTTTTTTTTTTTGTAAAGTTTGAAATAAACTGTCAAACTCGGAGACGAGGGGAGGAAGACGGAGAGAGACGCTTCGGTACGGGGAGAGTTTCCACTTATCCGAAGGTGAGATTTTCTGATTTCAAACAGGCAGGTCATTTTTTAAATACTTGGATTTATAAAAAAATAAAAAAATAAAAATATTGTGTGACACATTGAAACACGAGCAATCTGACAGGTTGTCAACAAACTCCACGGAAACGACGAGGCAAACGTAAACGGGCTGGAATCGTATTTACTCTGCAGAATCAGCTGCTGTTTGTTAGCTTTCACAATAAAAGCACAACGTCAACTGATAAGAGTCTTGAAGAGGGTCGATCACAATCCAGTTTTTTTTTTTTTATTTTCATCATGAAGATATTTGGTGCTTTACGTGTTGCATGATGCTGAAACCAGAGAGGGGAAACTTTGAGCTCCATGCTAACACGCCGGCGTGCTAGCGTGCTGACGTTAAGCCGGTGTAATGTTTACCGCCGCCGCCGCCGCCATCAGTCTTAATCCAACGCGTGTGACCGATGATGGCAGCAGATGAATCACCAGGATATAATTCATCCTGCAAGACTCAGACGGCTTCTTCTTTTTTTTTTCTTCCTAACTTTGATGAAATATTCATAAACGTTTCATCTGTTTTTTTTTTTCTTGTTTTGAGGATCTTTTGTAAAATATTCTCCAACTGCAATTAAAAAAAAAAAAGTTTATTATGTAATATTATCATTCAAAAAGCCGTTAAAAGCATTAGAGGACACATCCAAAGACACGGAGTGCTCAACAGCGGGATCACTCCCCCTCTTCTTTTTTTCTCCCCCCCCCCCCCCACCTCTCCCCCCATCCTCCTGCTCTACGGTGCCCACCTCTGCCTCCTCCCTCCATCATCTCCCCAGGAGGCTACAGAGGCCCTGTACATCCCCGATAAGACCTTCTCAGAGGGAGAAAGAAGGAGGAGAGTGTTGGGGGTGGGAGGGGGAGGTAGGGAAGGGCGGGGGGTTAGTAAAGAGAGAGAGTGGGGTAGGATGGGTGGTGGTGGTGGCGGTGGAGGTGGTGGAGGAGGAGGAGGAGGGCGGGGCTTCAGGGTCACCACAATGGCACGCTCCTGATAGCGCTATCAGCTTATGCTAATCACCAGCTAAGTGTTTCAGGACGAGAGGGAGCGGCGGGGCGCTATCCTAAAACATGCGCCTCCTACTTAACCTGCGCCGTATCGTGATGAGCTCCGGCTCATTCAAACGGCCGCCGCTCTTTATTCAGCGCGAGTGACGACGGTGACGAGAGTCGGTCCAAATTGATTAATCGTGTCACAAATTGATGTTAAGCGCCGTTGCAGATACTCTTTCTCTCTCGCTCGCTCTCGCTCTCTCTCCCCTTTTTTTTTTTTTTTTGACCAACTTGGCTTTTTTTTTTTTTTTTTTTTTTTTTTTTTTGAGGGTATTGTTCTGCCAATAATGGCGAGGACGGGGGTGGAGGAGGGTTGCCGGGGAGCCGCTTTCGGATGTCTCGACTGGATGGCGTGAATACAGAGCGGTGCGTGTAATGTAATGTAAGGCGCCATTGTTACCTGGGCTTTACTGTACATGACAGGTGAAAGATAAAGAAGTGCGAGGGCCAAGCTCCCCTCAACCTATATTTCAAGATGAAAAAACTTGGCTGATAAACGCACCCGAGCAACAGAAGATTTAGATAAAAGTCCCCCTCGACAAAGTAACGGCAGGCTTCAGTGTCTCCGTGAAGCATTTACCCGCCGCCCAAAGGGAACGATGAACCCTTTTTTGCTCAAATCACTTCAGTGCATTCATCTTGAATCTTTCCATCAAACCGACTCCAGTCTTTTTCTCACTGATTTATATTCATCTCACTCTCCTTCTTCCTGGTTTTTAGTAAAAACTTAATTCACTTTACAATTCTGTCTGCCATTCAGAAGAGGGGAGATACAGTGAATTATACGAGTGCTGATGCCTGCATTTATATATTGTAGACATTCATTTCTACAGTATTATCTTTCCCATTGTAATGATAGCACAACTAGACACTTTTAGTTATAGGTCAGCTTTATAAATGGACTATTTCTACTTAAAATAACCTAAAATCATTCATTTGCATTGATGTCGGACTGAAAAACAGCCCTGAACTCCACTTACTGCCTTTTCTTTTTTTATAGCTTTTAACTGGTGGACTTTGATTGGATGCAACAGAGAAAAGCGCACTATAGTGATTATCTGGTCACACAGTAACAGGTTGAAAAGTCAAAGAAGGAACTTTTGCAGTCAGCTAAAATCTGTAAAATACTGTATCGTAAAAAAATAATATCCATTACTACCGAATCTTTGATTGGTTTTCAAATTAATTTAAAATAATCACACAGTTTCTCCAAAGGCTTTTTACAGTGAAGTCAACTTCAATGAGGCACGTTTTCTTTATTTACTTCAACTGCAAAGAAAATTACTTATATTAGAGGCAGGCCCTTATTTTATTTTTTAATTTTTACACAATTTCCTTTGTTCTATAAATTAATTTCATCATAATTTAGGTTTAATTCACTCTCGTTCATCTCGTTAAGCTACTTTCAGGAAACCTCAACAACTCCTGCACGAGCGTTTCACATTAAAAGCCCTCCAGTTGAAGGACATAATTCCTACTTTCCCGTCTCTTTGAGGCCTTTAATGTGAAACATCTACAGAGATGACGGTTTTCAGTGACAGCAGCTCGAAAGATACCAAAACCTGTGTTGTTGTAGTGATGGAATTAGTGCTGAGGAAATATGTAGGTAAATCTAAACTGTTTTATCGACCCAGCGTCTATCAGCAACCTGCTTTAATTTAATTTGCTGGTTATTGTCTGAGACGGGATCACGGCAAAGTGTGAAATAGACCCGCCCATCAAACTACAGCAAAACGTGAGATAGCTACGCTTGCCGCTGTCTAGGCGTGAAAGTTACACGTTTTCCTGTAGTGGACGAAAATGAAACTTACCGCATGCTTTGAGCCACGTCATTTACAGCTAAATGAAACTTTTTGGAAAAAAAACACATGTTTGAGGTTACAAAACAAGTGTCAAAAAACACGGTTGGGCTTCGGAAACAAAAAACAACTCGAGAAATACACGTCACCTCCTAGATTTGAACTTCATCACCCTCTCTTGCGGGACCCTGGTCACGTGACATTTACGTGTGCGTGTAAGTTTCACGCTTACAAAACGTGTAACGTTCACGCTAAGACCGCCCAAAGCGTGGCTATCTCGCGTTTTGCTGTAATGGACGAGCGTGTCCATTTCACGCTTTTCCGTGATTCTGGGTGGCAACAGCAGCGCTTTTCTCCTCCTGATGGCATCAGAGCGGTAATAAGACGTTGTTTCGAGAAATGTTTGCGCGTAAATCAGCTGAAGTTTGTAAACGTTGGGTGGGAGGATTTTGAAAAGTGAGGTGGACACGACCCCCCCCTGTCTCCCGGTGGAAATTACACCCCGATAACCGGCTCCCCGGTAAACTCTGGAAATGAAGTCTGGTGCGCCGCCATATCTCCTCCTCCCTCCCCATGTCCATCTGTGTTTTCTCCTCCTTTCCTCAGTCTCCACTCCTGTTTAGATAGAGGAGCTTTGGGGAACCCGGGGGACAGGAGGTGAGGTCCACAGATAGAGGACCCCATTGTGGTCCAACGGGAAATGCATTGTGGCTGGATTTGTCCAGTTTTATGTAAAAGCAATACTCTTTTCACCTGAACTAATACAAGCTGTGGCGTAAGCCCCTTACTGCCATGTGCTGCATTTTTCCCCTAATCTCTCTGGATTCAGCAGCATCCCCACATACCTCAGGGCACTCGCTGATAAAGCCTTAACTCTATACTACTCTCCCTCTATTCTCTCTTGCTCTCTCTCTCTCTCTCTCTCACCACTCACCCGGCTTCGTTCGCGGTCGCTCGCCCGTCGGCTTTTTCCCTTTTTTCCTCCCACAAAAAAAACCCCTTTCCTCCTCTTTTCTCTTTCCCAGGACACCGATGAAGCAGCCTAGCAAAAAATTAAAGTGATCAAGAGATTTAGAGGAACGAGGAGAAAATCACTTTGTGAATTCCATCTAAGAGGGGAGATGAGAAATGTTGAGGGGGGAAAAAGAAAAGTGAGTCGAGAGAGTGAGCGAGAGAGAGAGAAAGGAAAGGGAGGCAGGAGGATTTCTGAACTTGGAGTGAATCAACTTCAGCATCATCTTCTGTAACGGGGCCACACAGACCATGTTCAGCGACATGCAGCTTATTGATTTCCACAAATCTGCAGTGATAGTATTGTCCAAGATTTCTTCTTTGTTCCTCTTTTATAAAAAGCTCATAAAGAAAAAAAAAAAATACATGATGCGCAATCGTTACCTGAACAAAAGAAATATGTAACCGATCGCACTACAAAATGATTTCAGGTTAAGTGAAGGTTCATAAGGAACTGACCCAGTTTCTGTCAGTCCACGATAAAGGATAGCGCGTCAGTGTCACGTTTTGCCTCGCCTAAGCGTGAAGAGTACACGCATGTACAAGGTCATGTGACAAAATAGAAAGAGTGATGAACGCAAGACTTCCACCTGCACGACTGGTGTCAAAGTCCGTGAGGAAGCAAAAGTCAACGTGGATTTTTTTTTTTAAAGTAAATTGTCGACAAAAAGTAACATATTTGAATTTTATACCATCAGTAACTTACGACCTCTTGCTAACCCGAGCCAAGTAGTTTTTTCTGCCTGAAACCCCACCAAATTGCAACCCTTTACTTCCAGCCAACCTGTGTTTCAGCTCTGGTAGTTATGAGCTACTCTCCTCCGAGTGTTTGCTTTTTAATGTGCCCCGACAGATCTGGGGAAAAAAACTGCGTTCTCCTACTTCTGCACCTTGGTCATGAAACACACACCAGGAAAGGATCTAAAATTAGACACACTCGTATCAATTGGTGAATTTAGAGGCATCATAAAAAAAAAACATGGTGTCTGAGTCATGTGTTTGTTTTTAGGTCACCGTGTTTGAGGCGCTGTTTGGTGGTTTTATTGTGGATTTCGTATATCATGTTGTGTGTGCTGCATTTTAATGTTGGTGAGTTTGTACGGACGCGGTCCGCTTGCAAAATTGATTTTGATCTCGATGGGACTTCCTGGTTGAATAAAGGTCAAATAAACCGTAATCCCCGCCTCCTCTTGTCCACATGCCGAAGTGTCCTCGTGCTAGACATTGAACCACAAGTTGCTGACGGTGCAATGTCATCACTGGTGTGTGGATGGGAGGCATTTTTCATAAAAGCGCTTTTAAGAGGGAAAAGGCGCTATATGATCACGCTACATGGTCGTTTCCTACACTTAATCGTGCGGTTTAATGATGCCTGAACATAAAAGCGCCTTAATTTTCACGCTTGTAGGCGAGTCGAAACCCAAACCTGACACTGACAGCATCCCGTCGTGGACTGACAAGCTTGGGTGGGATATCTGGTTGGAAGAAACAGGATGCAAACTGCAGTTTCTTCTCTCAAATTGGGTAAAAAAAAAAAAAAAAAATGCTCTCTACATCTAACCGATATCAGTCGATTGAGGAAAAGCTCAAGAGCTCCAGGTGTAAAACTAAAAAGGACAGCCTGCATCTTTATTAAAAGCATAATCTTGCATTTAAGCTGCTCTAATATCTGAGGCGTATTTTCTCCCAGTTCTCCTTCAGATTCCCTGAGATCTTAAAGTTGCGCCGAGGTCTTTCCATCGGGCATGTTTAGCTATGCACAGGTAGGAAGGCTCCTTCCTCCCGTCAGCCATGATCTGTCAAAGCAATTTGGGTTCCTGCAGGAGCTACAGTAGGTCCTCCTCTTAAGCAACCAAAAAGCACGTAGCACTGACAGAATCTTTATTTAAATAAAGATCCTGTCAGGAGAGATTAACTGTTCACGAGCCCACACAGGGATATCCATGCCAGAAACTGCAGATATTATGCCACTGACTAGTGCTTCAACATCATTTTACGTCCTCGGAGGTCTTCCTCCTTTTCCCTGCTCTTGAACATGACTTTTAAAACATCTTTACTTTACTCTTCTTTTCTTTTCTGTTCTTTTCTTTTATTTCTATCGTCTCCTAATCTACCTCGGGCTTGTAGGGAGTTTTGCCGTTGCATGTTTCTTGATCTGGAGCTGTCTCGTCACGAGGACGGCTGGGATTGGACGGCTAACCGCTGAAGGGACTGTGAATTTCTCCCTCTCTGAAGTTAAGCATAAGAATGCAATATCTTCCGTCTCCTTCACCTTGTCCTTGCTTTGGTCCCTTCTCTTCCTCCTCACTCCCTGCTCTGTTTTATCTTGTCCTTCTGCTCGTCCTCTCCCCTCCCACTCACCCTCCTCCTCCTCCTCCTCCTCCTCCTCATCCTCCTGGTAAAGATTCAAGTGTCCTTTCAAGCCATTTTGTTCTCTGTTTCTTTCTTTGCGGTTTCAGGTGGAACCACAGGTGTATGCACACAAACACATGCAGAAAATGTATTTAAGTATGTGAATACTGTCTGCACGTTTTCCCTTTATGTTAAAACAACATGTGCATCTGCTAAGCCAGCACTCTTTAATGTCCACGTCTCTTTCATTTGGCCGTTCACATGAAATTAGCATGTTAATATTTCCATTAAGATACAATATCATATTCATAGCTGCTACTAAGGCCTGAAACAGATTATTTTATCACACACGGTCGGTCTGCAAGTTGCAAACAGCAAATCCTCACATTTGAGCAGCTACAATCAACATTTCTGTCTTGATTATTGATCAGTGATTATCGCAACAATGTCTTATCTCTAAAAGCTTATTGCTGCCCTGCAACCCGGTATCTCGGCAAAGCGTGAAATAGACACGCCGGACTACTACTGCAAAACGTGAGATAGCGCGAAAGTTACACGTTTTCCCGTAGTGGACGCAAAAATGAAACCTCCTGCGGGCTTTGAGCCATGTGATTTACAAGAGAAGGAAACTTGTCAATAAACATGTTTGAGGTTAGGAAACCAAAAGTCTATGATTACCTCCTAATACAGTAGACAGGCCGAAGCGTGTCTATTTCACGCTTTGCCGCGATACTGGGTTGCGCCCTTAAAGGACGGCAGCCTCCACCTATTCTATGTCGTTAAAAGTTCCTTTGTTGTCCTTTCAACAGATACTTCATTAATAATTTTGTGCCTATTTAAGGCCTAACACACAAGATTAATGCATTTTGTTTTCCCAAGAAAACATTTGAAAATTGTTGATTGGTGAAGTCGCATAAAAGCAAATATGTCGGGTTTTTTTGCAAATATTTAACAGATTTAATAAACCAAATGGATACCCAGCCACGTAACTATAACAGCAGTGGCAGTAATACAGCGTAGTAGTTGCTGATTCTTTGTCCTGATAGCACAAACAAAATTTCATGGCAATTTATTTATATTAAAACAGGTGAAGTGGGAAAGTGTTCATCTCGTTGGGTGGGAAGCTACGACGGTGGGTGGGCCGTGTGTGTGTGTGTGTGTGTGTGTGTGAAGGTGGGAAGCCACGCATCCACATATCACCGCTCTCCATCAGAAAATTTTCTATCAGCAGATAAAACAAGGAGGAACAACACCTCGGACAAGATACGCCCACGCTAATCTCCAGCACTTATCAACGTTTCCCTGCTAATATCTCCTCCTCGAGTTTTCCCTACGTTACCCCCCCCCCACCACCACCACCACCCACCCACCCACCCACCCGACCTCTTCCGTGAACACACACACACACATTCACACACATTTCGCCCGACTCCTCTCCCACCACGCCATTGTGCGCGCCAGCCACCCTGGCAACGTGCTGCCGTGTGATACTGAGAGAGGGCAATTCAGCTCCTCATAAAGACCGGGCTATAATCTCCTCCCAAAGACAGGTCCACCTGCCCTCGTCCGCACACGCGCACGCACGCACGCACGCACGCACGCACACACACACACACACACACACACACACACACACACACACACACACACACACACCTTTAGGAACGCACAACCTCGCTGTGTCCTCGCCACACTACACCTACACACAGACACGGTGACGACTTAAAGCTGCACCCAGAATGACACGCACCATTATAAATAGTCTAATCTATATGGTAATAGTGTTGTATTCTACAAGCAGAGAATGGGGATAAGATAACATTGTGACTTCGGGGTTTGTACTGCCTTCTATGGTAATTGTTATCAAAGGTTATTTGGGATGACATCGCCGGCTCCTTGTGATTGGCTGGGCCCTGTTATTTACGATATGAATTATGATAACCATGATGTCTCTCTGTTCCTTTGCCTCGCCCGGTGCCTCGCCAGCCGCCAGATACAATAAATTGCTATCGTTAATCACGGCGCTTTGTTCTGCCATGATTACCCCTTCACCGCAATAAGAGTTTTATTTAAAGGAGAATATGGATTTGTCATCCTTCTGGCGGCAAAATGAAACTGACAATATTTTATGTCCTGACATTTAATTTGTAAAAGCGGACGCAAGTCTGCATTTGCATTTTATGACACTCTCTTCCTCTTCCTCTTTCTCTCTCGCTCTCTCTCGCTCTCTCTTCCCTCCTCCTCCTCCTCGATGTCTTCCTCTCCTTTTATACATAGAGTGGAGGTGACATTTGTGGATCAGGTTGGGGCTGGAACGAGAGCAGAGGGAAGGGGGAAGGCGCAGCGATGAATGCTGTTGAATGTCGGCCAGAGTTTACGTGGTTTTATTATGCTCGAGCTCGTCTCCCGGCCAACGAAATGAACTAAAAATAGTTCAGGTGGCGAATCGGTGCTGTTGATTTACATAACACTGGAGTGCACAAGGAGTCTCTTATCTCTGCTGTATCAATACACTCTTCTACGCAGATGATACGTGATCGTTTATCTATTGACAACTGGAAGTTAACTCGCCAAACAGAGCCTAAAGATAATGATACCGCCGTTAGCTTTTGAGGTTTGGTTTAAAGGGAAATCCACTGTTTTAAGGCATGAAATAAGAAGAGGCAGCCGTCCTCGGGAGCAAAGTTAAGCTTGGGGAGTTGTAATCGTATCGGTACCTCGTGGGAAAAGTTCAACCCGCCACTAATCTATTTTTTTTTTTTTACAACTTGCTGTCGTATTTTCATAGTTTTGACCATAATTGATGAGAAGCATGATAATAATAATAATAATAAGGAAGGCCTAAACTCCAAGAAAAATCAATTGCAAGGTTATTCAGATCAAAATAAATAAATAGATCAGCTAATTTCATCTGCTCGTATAAAAAGTGACACTGTGAAGTCATAAGATGGAAAAAATTCACCTTTTGAAACATCTCACCTGTATGTCCAGAACAGCTTTGTTCTAAATCCCGAGGTATCTGTATTTCATCAGGTTTCTGTTGTTGTGTTTTAATAATGGTTCATTACCCAGATCTGTGTCCCTACAATAATTTCAGAGGTCAAACAGTCAGATATGTAAACAAACCATCCGTGTAGATGTCGTATCCAAACCACCTAATTGGGGGTAAAAACAAAAATGACTGTTTAAGATGTTGTATATAAAAAATAAGAGCATATCTCCAGACATAAGTCAGATCAATATGCATAATTAATTGAAAACTTGCAGTGATATTAACATTTGCCCTGGTTTTCTCCTCCAATAAGTCTGATAATCCAGTGGTTTGTTTTTAACCTCTGTTCCATTAATTCGTAAAATAAATCAGTAAAATGTAATAATAACTGATATAATGACCAAAATAAGTCCTGCAGTAAACCCACAAAATCTTAAATTTGTCTCAAAAGGCTTTTAGGATCTGAACTGAGCAAAAGGAAACTCTACAATGATTGAAAATAAATTGGAGGAACCTCAGGAAGTGCAACAAATGAGTGCTTTCCCCTCCAGGACAAACAGCAGTGGTAGAATTGTAAAATGGAGAATATGTAATATTAAGCAAATATTAAGTGCACAGAGAACAAATGCTGCCTTCAAATGTAATTCATAATTCATGCTCACGTTATGTCTGTGCTCGAGTGGCTTCGAGTTACAAAGATCTCTTGTTTTGTTCTCTTTGGCGACACCTGTGGCAATAAGCAGTAATTGCAACTGTGTTGTTGGACTTCATTTCCCAGAGATCCAAACAGTGTCGCTTGTGTGTCCACAGTCAGTTGGCTTCATAAAAATTTGAGGTCACCAGGACACGTGAAACTAAAAAGGGAATAACGTTGCTTCTTCTTCTTCTTCTTCAACTCACTTGCAAGTGAGTTAAAGAGCGAGCCTGTTGCGTTAGCTCCGCCCACACTCTGGCTGAGCAGCCCCTGTTGGGCGATCCATTTCAGCATTTTCTTATCTATTTATGTTTTATCCTGTCAGAGAGAACGACACTATATAAGGTGACTTAATAGACATTTATTGAAATAAAAGATCTTAGAGAATTTTACTTGAATTTATGAGGAGAAAAACTGGAATGGGACAAAAATAATGATGTTGTGTTCACAGACTTTCAATATCACGCTTAGTGAGAGTCAAGGAGTCGATAACAGAAAAAATACTGATGAAAAATATTAATAACGTTTATGAGATTCAACATTGTTAACTCATTGACTTAGAGCTGTTGGAAAATCAGTGGGTCGTTCAAATGAGCTCTTCATATGAACATTGAACACCCCCCCCCCACACACACACACACACACACACACACACACACACACACACACACACACACACCCTGAAGGTATCATACAACAAAAAATTAAATCCTGAATTTCCTCTTTAAATATCCACACGGTCTCAATATTAATGAAGATGCCCTAAATAAACAGATCCACTGCTGTTTACCATTGCACCGCCACCGGGATCCATATTTAAACAGTGCTCTCACACATACATGTACTCACACACACACACACACACACACACACACACACACACACACACACACACACACACACACACACACACACACACACACACACACACACACACACACACACACAGTCGTGCACACTGAGAGGGCTCTCCGAGAGATAACCACAGTGAAGTCGAGCTATTTCCTTTTCCTGTTTGTGTGGTGCCAGGCGAGCCACCCTGCTGCCACCGAGGAATGTTGATAATGCTGGCCCTGGGCCCTAATACATACACACACACACACACACACACACACACACACACACACACACACACACACACACACACACACTTCTACTACACACAGACACTAACAGTCAACGCCCATGTTATGCCACCGACGGCGAAAAAAAAAAAAACGTAATACATGTAAACACGACGGGGAATAAACTCCTTGAAAAACAACACAAAAAAAATAAAATAAGCCTCCAGAGAAGACTAGACTTTGAGTGACTTTGACCCTACGTTGCCTCGGCTGACTTGAACACACACACACACACACACACACACACACACACACACACACACACACACACACACACACACACACGCACACACAGTGAGTAGAGTCCCTCTCTTTTCTCTCAGCTCCACCTTCCTCTCACTCTCCTGACCTTCCCGTCCAGGGGGGACGGAGGGAGACAGCGAGCCCACTGGAACCTTGGGCTGAGTTATGCAGGAGTGAGCTTTGAATAATTGTCCCGCAATATGAGTGTCTCTGATTAATTGCCTGAGATAAGGTCTGCTTTCCTCCCCACTCCTCCCATCTGTACTATCCCCCACCTCCTCCTCCACCTCCTCCAGCTCCAGCTCCCAGGCTCTGCCCGCCCGCCTGCCTGAGCTCCCATAATCAGCCCGGACTACTGAGCGAGAGAGAGAGAGAGGGAGAGAAACTATTTAACTGACCCTGTCATCTCGGAGCACGATGATGGCTGTCCTAATTACTCAACAATAACAAAGGCCCTCATTTAGCTCTGACGGCTGCCTGCAATCAGCAGTTCTATGAATAACTTAACAAATAGGAATGAGGGGGAAAAAAAAAACGTATTTACAGGCACATTAATTCAAGGCCAAAAGACAATACGTGTCACCTCCAGCTAACTCTGAATTCAGGTGACAATCAGTAGGTGTGTGTGTGTGTGTGTGTGTGTGTGTGTGTGTGTGTGTGTGTGTGTGTGTGTGTGTGTGTGTGTGTGTGTGTGTGTGCGCGTATAGGCGTGTATGCGTGCGTAAAGTCTTCCACATGCAAGTGAGTTTCAGTTTGACTAATTAAAAGCTGGTTATCGACTTTGTATTTTTTCACGCCGCAGCTGGCGATGGCTCAGATTTTGTACTCGGGGTGTGAAATAGTTAATTTCAACGGCTACTAGATTCGAAAGTTTTGCAGCCATGGGGAGTTTCCGCCGGCCGACAATGTGTTTGTTGACATAATTAAGTCACTGATTTCCTTCAAACTCAATTGTTTGTAATAATAAACGACATAATGAGTTTTTACATGTGACCAAAAGGTTCAGGAGAATTTTTAAGGCTTTCACAAGAGCTACAACAATTGTGACTAATACTTTAGGATAGATGAGCTCATATTGATATTCAGCATCTTCCAGGTTGCCTCGGGAGAAAATTTCAATACCAAAGAGTAAAAGTATTTTATTAACAAGCTGAAAAAGCTTCTCAAACACAGCACACCCTGTTTAAAGAAGAATTCAGGTTCCTTTACTCAAATAAAAGTACTAAAACCACAGTTTAGTGTTGCATTCGTAAAACTATACAACTAAAAGTATATAGCAATATTATCGGCAGAGTTTAAGTTTAAAAAGTTGAATATACTATATTATTGTTATTGATTCGTTAACCTATAAGTAACATTTCAATGTTTTGGTTTGTTAAGGTGGAGATAATTTTACTTTTTGGTAGTTTCCGTCAAACTGCATCGCATTTTACAAACTGACACTTTATTTTGATATTAAAAAAAAAAAAAAAAGTACGTTGTTTCTAGACTTCCTGGGGTTCACGCAAAAATAGCAAACAAACAGAAATCAACACTGCATCAATAAAATAGAGAAAAGATAAGAGGAAAAAAAAATAGTCGCCTATAATTTCAATACAAATTGTTTCAAATCCACAGACACAGTCGAAGGTCCGATGACAGCAATAACTACAGTCGCATCAATCTGAGAATCGGCAAATTTAGTTTTAGTGACTGTCAAGTAACATCTGTGAAAATAAATGTCGTGTAGTAAAAACTATAAATAAGCAAATACCTCGAAAGTCTAGTTAAAGGCATTTGTTAGCGGATAGCTTCCTCCCAGGAAAGTGACAATAATAATCGCAGTGAAACATATCTGGCATTAACCAGTTTCCATTAGGGAAGGGTGAGTCAGAAGACATTTTGTGTCCTATCTTTAGAGACCAAAACACCAAAATAAAAGAACTTGTAAAGAACAGATGTGAATAATACATGTTGAAAAGGGGTCCTGCATTACAGATTTCCCTCCATTGAGTCCAGTCTAACTGAGACGTTTAATAACAGACTGGTTTTGACATCCGGGATTATCAGTTCAGCAAAGTACAGTTTAGTTGGGAGCTTTTTGGTCCTACAAAAAAAAAAAAGGAAGAAAAAGAAAAAAAAAAAAAGAATATTAAATAAGCTGCATGTGAGTAGCAAAGTAGCAAATTTCTTATCTAAATTCCCTTTGCAGACGTCTCGTAGATAACCAGGTTAGACCATCGAATCAGAGGGCGGCGACACCGACAAGATCTGATTTAAAAAAATATATATATGTTAGCAAAAAAAAGAAAACTATCAACCTTCCACACTGGTCTGAGCTCAGTCTGAGAGTTCAGTTGTGTGTCTGCGCGTTTTAAGAAGCCGAGGATCCGCAGCCCAAAGTATCAGCCTCTGTAACCGCCGATAGCACCTGGACTTTGTTGAGCGGACATATTTACATATCAAACACGCTGCCGCCTGTTGTTGCGCCCCGCATGGAAGACGCAGACAGAAAAAAAGGGGGGGAACTATATAAACTGAACAAGGGGAGTGAAAAGAGTTATAATGGAGGCAGGCGAACTGTGTGGAGCTCCGTTTACTGATAAACACACCGGTTCCTTTATAGTGTTACAATAAAAAATAAAAAAATAAATTTAAAAACCCGGCAGAGCGGGAGACACACACAAACAGGACAGGGGAGACAAGTTGTATAAAGTTTGACTAGAATTTCAGAGGGGTTTGGGGAGGAAAGATAGAGAGGAAGCGGAGGGGGGGGGGTATGAGAGGGGAGGGAGATAGGTGGGGGGGGGGGCCAGCGTACACTTGACACTCAGCTAATGGTAAATCCTCAGCTTTATACTGTAATTTACTGCCGAGCCTTCGGGCCAAACTGCCTTTGAAGTGCTCCGGAATGTCAAATCAATTATTAGTTAAATGAAAAAAAAAAAAAAAAAAAAGAAGAATTCAATTTACGCGTTTCATGATAATCGGTAACATTTCGTGATAGAAGAAGAAAAAAAAAAAAAAAAAAAAAAGCAAAGCAATTTGAGACGATTTGAGCCCCGGCTCCATTTTTTTTTTTCTGTGCGATTCTCTCTTTTTTTTTTTTTTTTTTCATTCATCCTACTCAGATATGCTGATTGGAATATAAAGTTGTTGATGATTGCGTCTTTTCTTCGTCTTCTCCTTTCTTGTGTCATCGTGATCGCAGAGTACGGAAAATCAATTTGGCGGTATAATACTCTTCATCAATTGGAGCTGGGCGATAATGATGTTCTACACCTGTGTGTGTGTGTGTGTGTGTGTGTGTGTGTGTGTGTGTGTGTGTGTGTGTGTGTGTGTGTGTGTGTGTGTGTGTGTGTGTGTGTGTGTGTGTGTGTGTGTGAGTGTGTGTGTGTGTGTGAGTGTGTGTGTGTGTGTGTGTGTGTGTGTGTGTGTGTGTGTGTGTGTGTGTGTGTGTGTGTGTGTGTGTGTGTGTGTGTGTGTGTGTGTGTGTGTGTGTGTGTGTGTGTGTGTGTGTGTGTGTGTGTGTGTGTGTGTGTGTGTGTGTGTGTGTGTGTGTGTGTGTGTGTGCGGTGTTAGGGAGAGTAAGGTGGAACAATACGCCTTCTTCATGATTCATTACGTCCTAATGTCGCTGCGTGAATAAAGACAGCGCGGGCCCTTTGAATTACACACCCCTCCCGCTAATGGCCTCTGAAAATAGGCCCGAACCCGCCGCGCACGCCGCCGCCGCCGCCGCCGCCCTCCTCTCCGCCCGCCGCCCTTTTGTTCGCGGACAGGTAGAGCAGACGAGCCGTGAAAGTGTGCGGCTTTTCCCAACCGACGACGATGTCGCTCGTTACGTCTGTATCAGCGCGGCGTTTTTTTTTTTTTCTCTCCGACTGCGTTGCCGAGAGCGCCGAGGACCGAGTTCTTCTTCTTCTTCTTCTTCTTCTTCTTCTTCTTTTTTTTTTTTCAACTCGAATGTGAAGCGCTGGTTAAAGAGTCGAGACGAAGACAGCCGGTGAAACGAGGAAGGAAACATTTGCGTCGAATGATTTGGGTTACTTTTTAGAAACTTATCCTGACAATCTACAGACCTCCCTGAAACGTTTTCCTCAAAACTGCGATTAAATACAAGTTGAAATATGTTTCTGTTGTCTTTATGATTTGGGTGAACTCCCCCTTTAAGTGCCTCTTTAAGCCGAATTCTGCATCCAAAACTGTGAACCGACTGTCTGAAGATGTGTGTAGCGAGTGGTGCTTCGGCTAATTTACTTTTTTAAAGGCTGAAACTTTCCTCCAGTACATTTCCCACACTGTGAGTTTATTTGCGACGGACGGGTTTGTTTACTGGAGGAAGTTTCCTGTGTGCTGTTAGTGGAGACTTTTAAAGCAGACTGCGAAACGGTACACATTCACATGCTGATCGTGTTTTACAGCACGCAAAACTGCACTTGAATGCAGCGCGGCAAACTTTTTTCATCGAACTGCGCAGCACCGCAAAAAGAATGAACGAAATGAAGATTTTTGTTGTGAAAAATCGATAAATAACTGAAAAAAACAGGTTGGACTAATGATTAAAATGAGCAAAAACAATATGAAGTTACAGTAAAGTGATGTTTTATTATAAAGCTGAAATCACATTTACCCCTAAACCTCCATTATGTGTGCTTTGCTCTTTCCTGACTGCATGAGAAGAGGAAGTTCTGAGTTCATATTTCTCATGTTAAATATGGGCACTACTATGCTGTCAATCACGGGTGATTATTTTGTTTAAGTCATTCTGGGTACAAAAAAAAATGAAACAAATATTGTCCTTAAAACATCGAGCAAACACTAAAGCTATAAGAACATTTATAGAAACCACTCATACGCCAATGATATTATTTGCGAGTCGTCTAAACTGTCCAGAAAAAGCTAAAAATGCCACCGAGACATGCAGTAACTTTACCATAAGTCCAAAACTAAAGATCCAGCGTGAAAACAAGAGATTCAAGAGACCAAAACAAAGTAAGTGAAGATATAAAAGCGCCCTTTAAAGCATCGTACCGAGCTGACGGCGAATATCGTAACCAAAGGTTACGCGGTATTGTCTCGACGCCGGCAGGAAGTGGACCACCCGGCGTGACCGCTCAGGCAGTCTCGGTGACTCCCGGCCCGAGTCAGCTGTAGACTGGATGGAGGCGGAACGAGAAGTCGGTGTGGAGGGGAATAAAAAGAAAGAGGACAAAAATAAATAAAAGAGGGCAGACAGACTTGGTGCCAGGCACCCACATCTCCGTCTCGCTCGCTTTTTTTCTTTCTTTTTTTTTTATTCCCTTCCTTTGTGCACCGTGTGGAATAACATACCTTTTACTCCCCTCCCCTCCCTCCCTCCCCTCCCTCCCTCCCCTCCCTCCCCTCCCCTCCCGCCCTCTCTGTAAAGCGATCGGGGCCTCCGATAGTGATGGTGATTACAGAACCACAGGAGCAGCCACCCCACCAAAACAAAGTGTTTTTCAGCTCCTGTTTTTTTTTTTTTTTTCCAGGACCCTGGCGCCACCCGGAGAACCGTAAACAATAAACAGGAGCCGCCGCGAGGGCGTGCGAATCGCGGCGGGGGCGGACGCGTCGCCGCAGGTACGCCGTGTCACCTGTGAGCAATCGCTCGGCGGAGTTGAGCGACGGGCGTCACGGTCGGCGCACTTCCTGTGAACTCGTCATCGGCCGAACGCGCGACGATGCGGGCCGTCTTCTGCAGGAGTTCGGCTCTTCCGCCGCTTGTTGACCTCACCTGTCCTAGACCCCCCCCCCCTCCTCCCCCCTCCCCTCACCTCCTCTCCTCCCCGCCAACAAAATATGCGCTAACAAAGCGTCCTTCCGTATCTTTACATCTCCCGCGGCCGGCTCGCAGCCCCGGCCTGCGTTCGAGGCAGTTTCTGTTAAACGGTGGACTCGTAGCAAATTGACTATTACTTCAAAGTGGCCTGCGATTATGTCCCTGAGTGATTAGAGTGGGGGGGGGAGGTGGGCTGTTAAGAGGGAGCCACTTGAGCATTGCCAGTGAACCCGTGAAGGAATGCCGGCTCGGTGCCGAACCGACGAGGGAAAGCTGCTGACCGGAGCCGCGCAAAAAAAAAAAAAAAAATCCCCAGAAAGGCAAACGGCCGTGCAGCTCGACAGGAGGAAGTCGGGGAAGGGAAAACGACTCGTACCTGCAAATCGGGAGGGTTGACGAGAGACGTCAAAGGGGTTGAAAGGAAAGATTTGAGACCTAGAAGTTAGTCGAGTGTTACGTGAAGCTGTGCACGCTTTATTGCAGGGTGCGCTGAGGGCGGCGAAATCATTAGCCAAGAACATCAGGGGACGAGACCTCCAAACACTTCCATTACATCCCGATTGTTTCCAGATTTGTCCAACTTTTCAGCAACAAACTGTTCTTGTTTGCCCTTTTTTCGTCCCCCCCCCCCCTTTCATCTCCACATCAAACGGACAACCAGAGACAGGCAGAAAGAAGAGGAGGAGGAGGAGGAGGAGGAGGAAGAGGTGGAGGGGGAGGGATGAAAGACAGCGAGGGAGAGAGACCGGCAGCGGAGAGACCCGCGGAGCGAGGCCCCGAACGCCCGTTTTAATGGGAATAATAAGCTTCTATCTCAGGCAATTAAGTCTGCATTCGATACTTATCTCGGAGCAGAGGTCCACTGCGCCATCTAAAGAAAATGTTTGCGTTTGAAAAACTCCATCACATAAACAAGATAAGCGGGAGAACACGTATGCGTGCCGCCTATCGCGTCCGAACTCGCCTTTGTTCTCGGAGGGATAAGTGACTCCGGAGCAGGTTTTTCTGCACCGCCGACGTCCTTGATCCTTCCCGTCGTGGATACGCGACACGCTGCCGATCTGCGGCCAACGGAAACAACACAATCATCGCGACACAATATTTTCGGCCCGCGTGGGCTTTTGAAGTCACTGATGTGTCGTTCCGGGTAACCTTAGATTTCTAAAGGAAACCCAGGAAGCAACGCGATGATTTACACGTGAACAGACGTCTTGACTTCAGGGTTAAACGCTGATGAATTACATCAAAATGTTGTTTTAATTAAGACTGAACAGATCGTCATTAAGTGTCGGGCAGTTCTCACGAACGCCAGGAAAACTAGCAACCGCTAAAGCCAATGGGGATCCAAATATTGTGACCATTCGGAGGGACCCCAAACCTCATGTTGGGAATCATTGATTCAAATTGGCTGTTGAAACCATGCTCATATGTAATCTACGATGTGCTCTTTAATGTACAGAAACTAGCAGATTGAAAAGTTGTATAACTTTCCTGCACATACCTGCACGTGTTATCCTGTAATTGCTGAGTAAGCACACAAAAAGGGAGCGATGTTTTGTGAGATAATGGTTTTTGTTATTCGTGCAGACGCCGAGGCGAGAACACGCATGTATTTTCATTCCTGTCAGTTTTTGCTTTCTGAGTCACAGCAGCCGTATCGGAGGGTTCACATCTTCGAGCTTTGTCTTCCTCCAGGTCGCGAACTTTATCCGTCCGGTGTCACAAGTTACAACCCGAATCCTGAAATTCAGCATTTCACACATTCAGAAGATGCTCGACATGTACATGTTGCACGTACGCTCACACACACACACACACACACACACACACACACACACACACACACACACACACACACACACACACACACACTGAAGCGTGTAGTTTCTCATACTGTGAACTGTCATACCATTAGTGTTTATATAAGTGCATATTTGCTTTAGGCATTTACAAGCAAAATAAACTGTCATTCTATACGAACTGCATTTTTAGAATTTTCTGGCACTGCAGTTCATTAATCTGGCAAATAATCAGCAGATTAATAGATTAGAATTGTATTCATTGTTAGTTCCTTCTTACATTTTTTTTACCGGTTTGACTATATTTTTTAATATTCCTTCTTTCCATGTAGCTTTATTCAAACTATTTGTTGCACACATTAATATATTCCCAAAATCTCATCTAATGCCAATATTTAAAGACCAGAATGAATATTATATATGTGCAAAATAGAATTGTTGAAATTTGAATACATTAGTTTGTTGGGAATAGCCAATTTTTTTCCCCGGCTGTTATTTTTTAATAATAATTAAGAATAAACTTTATTTGTGTAGCACCTTTAATACAAGAAATGCTGCTCATAGTGCTTCACAGCTATAAAATGACATGGTGTTTCCCATAAAAACATAAAAAGGAACATAAAAACATGTTAATGTAATTTATTTATAAAATTAATAAAAAAGAAGAAATAAAATGCATAAGAACAGATTGAGGAAAAAACACTTAATAAACACACTTAATGGTTTTATTTCTTGGTCAAACTTACACATGTAAACATCCTATTGTTTACATGTGTAAATGATCAAATGTGATTCCAGAAGTATTCAAACGTTCGGTGTGATGTACTGTAAGCAATAGAAGCTCCTCCAGCGTCTCTCATGTCTCCGAGGTGTCATGTGACCTCAAGTGAACTGGACTCGGACTTTTTTTTTGCATGTTTTCCTTCAGGTCAAGACATGCAGGCCAAACCAATACACTGAGGCCCCACGCCACCGCGGGGTCACGACCCCAGCCAGAGTGTCTCAGAGGTCGCGGGGTCGGGTCAATCAGAGGGGAATGTTATCCAAAGCATCAGAGTTTATTTGTTTAATTTTCCATGTCTGCCTCTGATCAAGATGACTGCGGATTACGAGAGGAAGAGGAGCGAAAAGCGAGACAGAGAATATTGAGGCGGGGAGAGCCTACTGCTTCAAATTAGGCTGGAAAAATAATCCTGCCTTACCTGAACTAAACATCGTACTTTAAACTTATTGTACAAAGTCAAATAAGCTTTACAAACCACAAAAACACTCCCGGGCCGGGCGGCCTGCGATTCACATGAAGGTCACGCCAAGTGTCATGAATATTTTTCTCCCTTCAAACCACCTCTCTGTTTTCTCTGTCATTCACTATGCTCGGCCTCTTACTCAGGGAGGACCGGACAAGTGTCCGATTCATGAACATGCTCAAAAAGTCAAAAGCTCAAAAGTCTTAGTGCTGGTTTGGACTCAGAGCCACCAACAAACAGCACCTACAGATCTACAACTTTTATTTCCTTTTTTCAAGGTTAACCGCTGAAATGAGGAAAATATAGTGTTTCTATACATTTAAAAGCATAAACTGCTTTGGGACAATGCGTCCAAACATAAAAAGTGGGAACTTGTTTCTGCTCAAACTTTATCCAAATCAATGATCTAATTTTGTCACAACTTGTACAAATGTAAAAGATAAAATCAGTTTTTATTGCTTGTGTTTTGCGGATTGAAACGTTCTCAGACTTTATTTCTTCACTTTAGGTCGTGATACCACAAATCACTACTATTGGTATAAAAGCACATTCAAAATCTGACAGAGCAAAACGTTATTGAACTTACCGAAGTGGAAGTGCTTATCGTGCAGAAAGGCCCTTATAATAGCGATTATAATCACTGATGCATTCATCTGAAAAGGGAACTTTGTTTGGTCACAGTTGTTTTAACCACTTTAAACAGATTAGCACTTTTTTTTAATCTGAAAAATAGCAGTTTTGTAACAAAATTTGTTGTCAGTAATTTTGGCCTTAAAACTTGAATAGTGAAGTTATATAAATATGTTTGAAAAATAAGTTGTAAAAATATCTATCTTGAAACATGAAAGAAAAATGAACAACTAAAGTAAAAAGAAATGTTGGTTTTGGAAAATTCCTTGAACTATTTGTGCAGAAGACTAGAGAATAAATAGATTTTTTTTTTCCTTCACTAAACAACACTGTGTTTTAGTGGATCATATGTTTTGTATTAATAGCAAAATGTAAAATCCACAAACTAAGTAAATGTTAGATACATAAAAGGGAGTTAAAGGTGCAAAATCTATTTTTCTCTGTAACACTGTAAAGTCTTAAAGTCGTGACCTCACAATGTAAAATGCCCTGAGATTATTTTACAATAATCTCATGATTGTGGCAGGATGTAGATAAATATTGACTTGAAATGAAATGTGGGTATAACATAAAACAGAAAGTAAATTCAAAAAAAAAATGTCAAAACTGAACTTAAGTATACATTTTTTGTTTGTTTCCAACAACAGTTAGGATTCACGATTGAAGTTAAAAACACCTCCGCTCTCACTTGTTAGTTTTAAAATGTAGTTCCAACGTGGGATGACACAAAGAATGTTTTAAACACGTGCCGTACAATATGTTCTTCTCATATCTTTGGTGAAGATAATACTTTCACAATGACTTGTTTATATTAGAGCAACAGTACAACTGAGACACCAGCATCACTTCAACCAAACAGTGGAACTTTTTCAAACGCTGCACTTCAGCACAAAGAGGAAACTCTCGGTGGCCCGAACCCTCATGTGCCGCGAGAACAAAACCCTCGATGACTTTTCGCCCCCTCGACGCTGGAGGCAACGTAACAATACGCTTAATTTGCTGTGTGACTACCTGTGTACCTGCCGAGGTGTGTGTGTGTGTGTGTGTGTGTGTGTGTGTGTGTGTGTGTGTGTGTGTGTGTGTGTGTGTGTGTGTGTGTGTTTGTGTGTGTGTCTCGAGATACAGGGAGAGCCCAAACAGCGCGGCGCCAGCAGTCTGCCCTTCCCTTGAGAACGTAACGGCTGAGTGCCATTGGAAAGAGAGACCGACGGGAGGAGAGGGTGGGGGCCGCTTTAATATGCGAACCGCGGAGGGCAGCAGGTAAAGGTTTACAGGTGAGGCCCCGGAGATACCAGTTTTCTGGTTGTTTTTTTGTTTGGTGAAGTATTTCGAAATGGCGTGAAGTGTCGCCGTGATTCAGCCTGACGAACACCTCAAAACATTGCTCAGCTGCATTTACTCACCGGGTACACGCAAAGTTTATTCTTGCACAAATAAAATAAAATCCCCCCCAGAAAAGAGGAACTTCCTGTAATTTCTCGTCCCTTTCAAACCGAAACAAAAATAAAAAATCGTAGGAGACGAACGTCGAGCTCTTTCAACTGAAGTCACATTTCCAGCTCCGAACCTCCCTCGGTGCCGTATGATAATCCTACGGTGAAATGCTAAAGCAAAAAAAAAAAAAAAACCCGCTGTTTAAATTCTCATTTTAATCTGTAGAGGAGAGAAATGGATGTACGAGAGAATATGAAAAATAGGGTGAACTCCAAAGCCCCCGGTGCTTACTCCGTCAGAAAATTCATTTCTGCTGTGCTCGGCACAAACCCTAATGCCAAAACATTTACCCACAGTCCTGCTGGCCTCCCGCGACCGGGCTCCATTCATTTTTAACCTTTTTCTTTTTCTTTTTCTTTTTAATGTCATGTTTCAATAACAAAGGAACCATAAAGTGTCTTGAGTTGAAGGAGGAGGGAGGGGAGCCAAAAATCATTGAAACTCAATCTGGTTACGCAGCGCTCTTTGTTTTCATTGACTCGCTACTGACTCTTAAACACTTCTTATACACTAACTAGTTAGACAAATACAAAAATCTTGGAGGGAAAATATTTTGGCCCGATTCGTATACGCTTTACATAAAAGGGCCCCCGAAGATGGGCGACCTCTCGAGCTTTCTCCACAGGAGGAATGAAACTTTCCTTCCTGCTCTTTCTGTGTCAAAACTATCCAACTGAATTTATTTTTTTTTTTTTTGAGAGGTGGGGGAGGAGGGTAAAGGGGTGGAGGGGGGAGGGATGGGATCAAGAAGAATGAATCTTAAAGCTACACCTGTCAATATAATTTTTTGCAGTTTGATGGAGGGATCCGAGTCAAACCTTGCTGCCATCAAACACACAACCCTAATAAAAACAAAAGCAACGCTGTTCAGACGGCTCTAATTCCCTTGACAGCCTTCCAGCCAGTCGCACTTAAGGTTATTATGGGCTATAAATACGCCAGTTTCCAGGGCTAGAATGTCAACGCTGTTTGCCCTCGTTAAGGCACATAATTACCTCATTTACATCTCGTTTCCTCCCCAAAATCGGAAGCCATTATGCGCCCCCGCACTCTGGCCCCCTCTTCCCCCCCCCCCCCCGTCCAACGACGACGATTACAGTCATCATCCAATCAGCTTCCGAGCTGCGAAGAGAAAAAGGCTCCCAGGAGTCGGGTTGGTGGCGGCCGGACAGAGAAAACCGCTCACTGGGGCCGGAGATGCTCAGACAGGAAGTGCCAGCGAAGGATACTTCCTGCGCAGAAAGTCCCACCGGAAACTCCAGAGTCTGAGCTGGAGAGTCCAGTTATGATTTGTAGCTTTAATACTGAACTCTGCTGACATAAGTCACACTGTCCTGATCAAATAAGCCATGTCGATGCCGATGACACTTTCATTTTAAATTGCATAATATAAAGGTTGTACCAAACTAAATTTCCCAAACACATCCTCCCAAATTTTATTTCTAAAATATTCAAATGATTAACAACCAATTTTTACATCGTTGTGACCTCGTGTGTGTGTATATAAATGAAAATGTAAATTAAATGTAAATTCTGCAATTATTAGAAATGCTCCCTGCATACCAACAATGGTAGGAGTCACTGCATTAATATATTTTTTAATTTTTGCGTCCCATTAAATCACTTATTTCGCAACATCTCCACTTTCAAAGAAATACAGCTGTTAATACTGTAAATTAAAAAAAAAAACTGGTCATATTATAAGTCAATTTTGAGTTAATGAATTCTATGAAAGTAAACATTAAAAAAAACAAACGTAAACCCCCTTCCGCTCAATGTCACAGCTCATGCTTTACGTTTCTCTTTTTTAATGACAAGGTGATTAAAGTTCATTCAAACCAGAGAAACTGTTGCAATCGCTGAAATCAAGAATCATCAGTCCAAATGAAAACGAGTTCGGACATGTGAGCCTCAAATCAAGTGAATCAATCACAGTATTGAGAGCGGCCTCAACAATGAGGCAAAACCTGAAACAGAAAACAGTCCCTCGCGGTCCTGACCGTTTTCCTACATGATTCACTGCTGGGTTTTACCAAATGAATTGCCAATTAATCAAATTAGAGGACCAACATTGCCCCTCAGGGGTTTTCTAGGAGGGAGAGGTGCAGGCGGCCTCTTCGCCCAGCCGGTAATCCAGCTTTACGTTGGATTTTCAAACATCATTTCCATTAAGTCTGACTGCAACAACACGGGGAAAGTTACGGATTTCATTTTTATTTATTTTTTTAAAGACACTGAGCCTCGGCATGCGCCATAAATGCCACAATGTCAGCGTCAGACCACGTTTATCCGGATGAACATCAGCCGTTATGACCCGGCAGTAACCCTTCGTGAGCGAGACACACACACACACACGCACACGCACACACACACACACACACACACACACACACACACACACACACACACACACACACACACACACACACACACACACACACCTCCGTATTTAAGAGACGCGCCACAGACAAAACAAGACTATGTGGAGCGTGCGAGGATGAGACGTGTGTGTGTGTGTGTGTGTGTGTGTGTGTGTGTGTGTGTGTGTGTGTGTGTGTGTGTGTGTGTGTGTGTGTGTGTGTGTGTGTGTGTGTGTGTGTGTGTGTGTATGTCCGAGGACAAAAATAATCTGCAGGAATGATCGGAGAGACTTCATTGCTCACGTCGCTGACGCGTTTCCAGCCTCCGTCTGTCCGATGCATCAGTCACCAACATCAGCAACAACAAAAACAACAACAACAACAACGTCAGACAGAAGCTGCCTGTCTTCTTCCCTTCTTATCCCTCTCGCAAGGCTTCGCCTCCTTTTTCTTCTTTACTCCTTCATTCGCCCTCCTACAAACTATCTTCCACCGGCTTACCGTTATATGGTGGGAGTCTAGTATACTGTGTGTGTGTGTGTGTGTGTGTGTGTGTGTGTGTGTGTGTGTGTGTGTGTGTGTGTGTGTGTGTGTGTGTGTGTGTGTTATAACAGTATTACAGCAGTTGTGTATGAAAACAGCAGATAAGCGAGCAGGATGATGAAATGTGAAGCAACAACACATGACCCAGCTTAAAGATCTCTGATAAAAACAAACACGGCATATACAGTATATCTACACACACACACACACATAAGCGCACACGTCTGAACGCACAAGTACACACGCCAAACGTATAACGTACATTTCAATAGATAAATACACGAAGCAAATGTTACACCAATTCACCGAGGACAGGAAAGCAAATGTAGCCCCGTGTTTGTGATTTTGTATCTCCGCATGTAGGTGTGTGTGTGTGTGTGCGTGTGCGTGTGCGTGTGTGTGTGTGTGTGTGTGTGTGTGTGTGTGTGTGTGTGTGTGTGTGTGTGTGTGTGTGTGTGTGTGTGTGCGCGTGTGTGTGTGTGTGTGTTCAGTAATGACACATGGAGGCCAGTTCAGCATAGTAAATGAAACAGACCTGATAAGATCGGCGAGACGGGCAGAGCGACATGGGTGGAGGTGGAGGTGGTGATGGAGGCGGAGGTGGAGGGGGGTGATGAAAGCAGGGCATCATGGGAAGAGACGCGGATGTGTACGCTAATTTTCCACTGCCGCCTAAAGTCTGCCTACAAAAGTCGCATTGTCTGTTACGATAACTAACATAACGTAACGAACAACAACAAAACTAGCAGCTTCTATCTGGACATGAATATTTTGAGATTGAGCTGTTTAAATAAGTCGTGCGTTTTTACACGAGAGACTAATTCTGAGGAAAAACTCCCTTTTAACAGGAAGGAAAAAAACCTCCAACAGCGGGATGGAACATTTTTGACATATTTCCATTTGAAGGCATCATCTATTTCAAAAAATGTAACCGTGAAGACAAACTTGGTGAAGTTTAAGGTATTTTCTTGCAATGCATCAGCAGCTTCCAGTCTTTGTCCAGATGTTCAAGAGCTGCTCAACCTCACACATTATATATTAAGGTTTAATTAAAGAACGATTTTTATTTTTCGTGTTTCTTTCTGCATGTTGTTACTTTCGAGGCGAACTGTCCAGATCCAACCATCGATCTAAAACTAGACCGCAGTGTGTGTGTGTGTGTGTGTGTGTGTGTGTGTGTGTGTGTGTGTGTGTGTGTGTGTGTGTGTGTGTGTGTGTGTGTGTGTGTGTGTGTGTGTGTGTGTGTTTTATCAGTGCATTTATCAAAACTGTTTCCATTCAGCTTCTTTTTTTTTTTTTTTTTTTTCTTTCCCGTCGCTTTCTTCCAGAGAATTTCGTATTCTGTATCAGCGCAAAGAAAACACACACACACACACACACACACACACACACACACACACACACACACACACACACACACACACACACACACACACACACACACACACACACACACACACACACACACACACACCAATCAGTGGCTAGCCCCTCTATCTGATACGGAGTTGATCATGGTGGCATATAGAGGGTCTCAAATGAATTCACACACACACACACACACACACACACACACACACACACACACACACACACACACACACACACACAGCCCTTTGGTCTGATAACGGCAGTTTGTGGGCGGGGGGGAAACGGGGAAGTTGAAGGACAGATATGTTTTTTTATTTCCGGATGGACAAGTATGGTTTTGGCCACGCTCCGCTACTCCAGGACACCTCAGTGATTGGCATGGAGGCCGGGTCGCCTGCTCCACTGACAGATTATTCATATCATCTAGTTAGGTTTCATGAAGCAATTATATGACTTCACACTTCACCAACTTTGGGAATGGCAGACTATAGAAACACACACTATATGGTCTCTGATGGTGGGAAATGCCTGTCGAGGAAAAAGAGGAAGCTGTTTATTTTTGGAGTCGAGTTCACACAACTTCAGAGACATTTAAATAACAGTGTGGGGAATTTTTTTTTTTTTAATTATAAATAAATGTCTGTTTTAATAGTCTTTATTGTGAATTCTTTTTGAATTTTGTTTATATCTCACCGCTGATGACAGATTTGTACGGTTACTGCTTTAATGGCCGACCGTTTCGCGGCGAAGGGACTCCAGAAAATGCAGCTTGCGTCTTCAGTTTCTCTGGAGTATGAACTGAAAACGATCGGGCTGAAGTTGGCAGGAGCCGCGATAACTGACTGACAAGAGCGGAAAAAGATAAATTTCAAAACTTCAGGAACAAGAATTCCAACGGAGAAGACGCCACATTCCTCGTTTGACAGATTGTGAGAAGCGAAGTGCAAAAAAAAAAAACCAAAACGCAACAGATGTTGGCATACGTTTGGCACCGAGGAGGCAAACTTTTTGTTTTTTGTTTTTTTTGGCCACCCTGCTCAGAAGAGGAATCTCCCTCAGACTCCAAGGTACTTTAAAAGCAAAACTACTTGTGTAATTTAAAAGAAAAACGTTGCTTTAATTCCCACCAACTACTTCAACCCCTTTGTACTGAGTTTTCCCCTTTTCTCGATCCTGAAGTACCTTTAATATCGTTTTATGGCTTTTAAAATGATATTTTACCACATTGTCTTGCAATAGAGCTCCACAAAGTCCGTGTCTGTTTGATTGACAGGCCTGTGTTGCAGTCAGGTTACGGCTATCAGTGTGGCGGGACGTAGTGTCGTCGGGTTTCCAATTAGAGTTACATCCACCGCTGGCTCCTCCCCCAACCCCGTCCAAATATGGTCACTTCCTGCTCCAAACCGTTACGAACTAGCAAAGATGGCGACGGACAAAATTTGAACTCGACGCTTCGTGACGGGCGTTTACTAACCGACGGGTGACGTCGCTGTTGGTTGCCACTTGTTCCAGACTAGTTCCTGACTGGGGCAGTAACTTCATTAAGTCTCTGCTTCCCAACGTGTCAAACAAAATGAGTTTCCGGAGCCCAAATCGTTTTCATAGTATGAAAAATACGAATAAAAAAATACAATCTTAAATCACCACATTTTCAGGCTTTAATTGAAAAATTAACATAAATGATAATCATCCAACTTTCTCGGATTAATACCGCATTTTAAAACGGACGTATAAATTGTCATTTAAGCACTTCTTTAAAGGCATTTCAATCTTGCCTAATTCAAAAAGCTTCGACACCTACAGGTTCAACATGAACCTTTGACCCCCAACTCCTCGCGTGTTTTTTTTCCCTCCGGTAAATATTATTTTAATCTCACTGAATAAGAAACCGCAAAAGTCAAACTGAAACTAAACTACAACCAAACCAATAAAACAAAGATTCGCCCACAGATACATTCACAAGCAGATAAACCGCCACTCCCCGTGAATGCCCTGCTGACGCCGTCACGCTGCAGGAAGGTTAAACAGTCGCAGCTTGTCTCTGTGTGTCTGCGTTAGGAGGCAGCGACACCACAGAATCGGGCTTTAATTGCTCAACCAACAATGCGGCAGAAAAATCAGCGTAGCTTGACTGCCTCCGAAAACAGACACACACACACACACACACACGGCGCTGAAAGACGTGGCCCGGGTCGGCGAGGCCGGCACGTACACACGGGCGCATCCAGCAAAACAAAATATCAAATAAACACAAACGGGGTGACGACACAGAGGTACAGGTAACAGGTTCTGTTTTTGGAAACACACCTGGGACAACACTGACATACGGACAGGTAGTTTTTAGCTCTTTCTCTTCTTCAAACACACACACACACACACACACACACACACACACACACACACACACACACACACACACACACACACACACACACACTAAACCGTGCACAGCTCTGGTTCTCACACCATCAGCTGTGACCTGGTTAGCTTTAAGCCGGTGTTTGAGCCTGGCCCTTAGTTGAGGTTGGCTGCTCAGACAGGGCAATAGTTTGCACTCTCACACACACACACACACACACACACACACAAACAGAAACACACACTGGCCACTGTGGCTAATTGAATGGCCAGGGCAGGAGGTCCAGGTCTTTATGCTCGTGGAGAGGAGCCATGAATATCTCTGTTTCATTTGGACTTCACACGCCGAGGCGGTGGGAAAAGGTGAACGAGTGTGGGAATCAGCGGCGCCAGGCTCTGAATATTCACCGTCCCACAAGCTCCGTGGGGTCAAAGTGTGCACTTAAGAAAAATACGACGAAAACAATCTGTTTTTGTGTTATTAAGAAATGGTTGTATTATCGATATTGACAACACCGTCTATCTGTGGATGTACAACTTTAGTCACAGGCTAACACATTTGGGTTTTATTGACTGGTCACATCATACTTGACTAATAATCCATACAATACTTGTTGAGATGTTTTAATCTTGTTTCTTTGTTTCCCAAATCCAAATTTAGCACACGGCTAACCAGGAAGTGTGCTGGTTTGCGACCTCTTCCCACGGAGCATGCTCAGTATGTATTCATCCAGCCAGCGCGGGAATGTCTCACCAGACACCAGGTTTTAAAACGCTGAATACTGTGAAATACAAAGAGATTTACCTGGTAGTGAAAGGCTTCACGAGTCTTGTATGAACTCTTTTGGCTTGAATTTAACAGTAATTTATTTATATGTTGAAGTCCTGCACCATATTTAAGTCTTTATGGTTTTGTTGGGACTTTGTTGTGGAAAGATCTTCTCTTAAATATATTTTTTTAAAAAGTCAACATTTACACAAGATACAGTAACAAAAAAACCCACTAATGCGTGTCCTCCAAAAGATAAATTTCATAGAAGACAGAGTTGCATGTTCTCACTGGAGAAAAAAATAAAAACTCAGCGTATTCAGGATTAACCCAAAAATTACATTTTGGTAAACCTTCAAACAAGCTGTTTTTTATTTTTTTATTTTTTTATTTATTTATTTTTTTTTTATTCCTCCTCATAGTGCTCAAAAAGTTGTCATTTTTGAAAAATTCACAGCTCTCACCAAGCCGTGACAATATGCAAAGGGGAAGTGAAAAATGTCCGATTTAATGGGTTTTCATTTCAGGCCTTCGGGCGCTTCCGTAACTTCCGACAGGAAAATACAGCATGTGTGTTCAACGCAAAGTGTTCACGTACAGTATACAATCTCAGGCTTTTAATCACTCTCGCCTGTGTGTTTTGCGTATATTAACGTTCGAGTGTGTGTGTGTGTGTGTGGGGGGGGAGGTGGGGAGGGGGGGTCATCCCTTATCTGCGACGAGAGGAAAAAAGGACGGAAACACAGGAGAGAAAATGGAGTCTGGCGAGGAGGAAAATGAAACCTCAGAGCAGGAGTTGAGGGAGAGGTGAGCGGACGGCGGCGGATAGATTGAAGTATAAGAGCGGCAGGAAGGAGGAAAAAGGGAAAAAGAAATTGAAATGGTTGCGAGCAGGCGGAGGGGAAAGGGTAGTGTGTGTGTGTGTGTGTGTGTGTGTGTGTGTGTGTGTGTGTGTGTGTGTGTGTGTGTGTGTGTGTGCGTGTGCGTGCGCGCCCCCCCCCCTGTTTGATGCAGTAATGTGTTTGCTGATGTTGCGCATTCACACAAGTCGAGTCACGTAGCGTTATGGAATCAATGGATGAGTCACTGCATCATACACATGCACTTATATAAGAGCATTAAATATCATGTTGGCCGGTGATGTCGATTCAAACACTTGTGGCAAAAAAAAATGACAGGAAACGTAAAGAACTGAGGACGTAAAGAGGTGAAATGTAAAACCAAAATTTCCCTGTCAAATCTTAACATAAACGTCGGCCCATGTACCGAAACACTCACCTCCGTGTCACTCTTTGAGTTTCACAAACTCATTCCATTCCAACGCGACGCCTCATTTAGAAAAACAAAAAAACAAAATGCTTTAGAAATGAAACGTGGACTAAATGGTGCGTTGGAGTCTGACTCCACGTGTACACGTCGGACAGAAATGTTTTACCTTTTGTCCTCAGAGGAGCAGGAAGGAGCCACGGCTTCAATTATGAGCACTGATGGGAAAACGCCACGACACACACACACACACACACACACACACACACACACACACACACACACACACACACACACACACACACACAGAGAGGCACATTTAAACAAACACACACAAATAAGGGGGAAGTGAGCATCATTAGAGCTGGACTCCGCTGGAGCCGACCGTCAGAGTCTGTTTCCACTGTGTGTTGTTCGCTGTCTCAGACTCAAACCAGCAGTTTGAAAAAGACAAAAAAAACAAACACATCTGCTTCAGTCAGATTTGAACACCTCTGATGTGATGTTATCATTTTTAATTTAATACATTTTATCCGCCGCTCTATGTTCTATGTTAACATGTATGTCTTACTTTAACTCTTATTCTTTTAACTCGCTTGTTGTACGTTGTGGTCTACGCACAAATTACATATTTGTGAAGTGTATTGGGACCATGTTGTTTGGTGATTTTTGCACTTTGAATGGATTGATTGATTGATTGATTGATTGATTGATTGATTGATTGATTGATTGATTGATTGATTGATTGATTGATTGATTGATTGATTGATATTGTAAAGTCTTGCTTTAAGGACTTTAATGTGTTAAGTGGCATGAGATAACCTATGTTGTGATTTGGCACGATATAATTAAAGTTGAATTGATTGATTGCTTGATTGATTGATTGATTGATGCAGTTTGAAAGGTGTTGTGTGTGTGATTAATGCTGCTGTAGAATTAATGTGTGCTTAATGTAGAAACTTAATGTAATGCAGTGCAATGTAATTAGAATAAGCATTTATATATGTACACAGACTAATATTGAAGTATTAGTAGAACAGTTATTAGTAGCATTAATGGTGGTAATAGTGATAATTAGCACAATGACATTCTTACTATTAATATGTGCACTAACGGAAGTAATGCAGTACTTGCTTTAGCATTAGCATTAACGGTAGCATCAATGTTGTTCTCAGTATAAATGTGAGGGTTCAGTATCTCGTGTATTTCTGTGGTAACTTCAACCCAAAACGATCAAATTAACAGTTTTATCTCTGGAAACGTTTTTTTTAGAAACAGTTTTACGTCGCTTGCTCGGGTTATTCGTTGAGTTTCTGGATCCAGACCGGATCTTCGGGACTTTCTGAGTGCCGGCTCTGAAAGTTTTGGAACCAACTTCAGATCAGGTCGTCAGCTTCAGTTCAAACCTGCACTGAAAACCTATTTATTGTCGCTGGCATTTCCAGATGAGGCCCAATTTTTTATTTGATCTTTTACAGGAGGCTATAAATGACATCTCATGTAAACCTCCGGGAGTTGTTTTGGCTTCATGTTGCTTTTTATTTCTTTTAATATTTACGTCACTATTATTGCTTGATTTGTTTTTGTTTCGGCCTGCTTTGTCTCATTGGCTAATGCGTACGTTGTGTTTAAATGTGCCACATGAGTAAACTGTGACCTTTCAGGTTCTTTGGAATTTATTTAGTTCTTTAAGATGAAAGAGCTAAAAAAAATTTAAAAATACAGCATACCAGCGTGAAATTTACCACTTCATGCCAAAACATAGTTATCCCAGTTGCTCTCACACACCCGGATCAGCTGACTCCTCTAATTGTGACTCTGCATTTGAGGGTTTTTTGTTTTGTTTTGCTGTAGTCTAAAAAAAAATATTTTTTTATTTTGATCAATAATTTTCTTAAATTTGCTCAATCTAAAAACACACTGCAGTCTGGTTTGAGTGTGATGAAGTGTAGGAGGTATATAGACTGTAAGGGGTGACAGCAGTTCGGAGTATGAACATAAGGCCACGGTGAGAGTGATATGAAGAGGGTGAGAGAAGTGTTCGGAGGATCTGAATGAAAAGAGTGAGACATTAAAAACAGAAGTTAGAAGGGTTCAAATCGTTGGTTCACCCCCACCGGTTATATTTTCTCTCCCTCGGGCCCGTTTAACATACTTCTCTCTCAGACCTCATAAACAAACACGGAGCGCAATTAGTCCTGTGCATGTTTGTGTGTGTGTGTGTGTGTGTGTGTGTGTGTGTGTGTGTGTGTGTGTGTGTGTGTGTGTGTGTGTGTGTGTGTGTGTGTGTGTGTGTGTGTGTGTGTGTACATGAATGTCGTGTGTGGGAGCACACACAAATGATTTTATGTCTAAAAAATTGAGTCATGTAGAAACACATATAAGGAAATGCATGTCCTGGTACACTCAAACACTCACACACACACACACACACACACACACACACACACACACACACACACACACACGCGCGCGCTAAACATAATTTCTCATAACACTCTAATATGGTTCATTTTCAGCTATCAAAACACACATGAAAAGAGTGTTAACGCTGTCAACAAGCGAGCATGGGATGTGGAACCGTCGTTTTCATTCTCAATATGTCAAGGTTGGGGTGTATTCCAGCAGAGAGTGAGGAAGAGGAAGAGGAGGGGAGGGAGAGAGGGAGGGGATGGGGAGTGGGGGGGACGAGGAGTGGGAGAGAGAAAGAGAGAAAGAGAGAGAGAGAGAGAGAGGGTTAGAGGGGGAAGGAGTGTCGTTCTCCATCCTCTGCTCTCCAGAGAATCCCATCATGAAACGCCAAAGCACAAAGAGCTCAGAGCCTTCGACTGAAACCGAGGGACCTTTTATCCACACAAAAAAAAAAAACCAAAAAAAAAAAAAAAGCCGGAGCGATGGCTGGGGCAACAGCGCCACCCAGCACGCCTCCGCGGGTACTACACCTCCTTCTATCCTCCCCAGTCTGACCTGCCTGTCTTTTTCCTTTTTTTTTTTTTTTTTTTTATAAAAGAAAAGAAAAAGAAAACACAAAAGGGGGGACATTTTTTTCAATGATCAAAATGAGCAACGGTGAAACAATTCAAGTCAAATATACACACACACACACACACACACACACACACACACACACACACACACACACACACACACACACACACGGACACGCAGACCTGTGTGAGAGGTAATCAAAGCCACCGTCTTCTCTCTGTGTGGGAATCTAACCCTCACAGACGAGCACAAACGCACACACAAAATCAAACTAATTACAATTTGTCCTTTCTCTTTTTGTCCTTTTCACTGTGCTCCCTTTTAATTCCCACAAGAACACATAAAAAAGAAAAAACACAACAAAAAAAAAACAGAGGGGAGGAGGGTGGCGGTGGGTGTATGTGAGAAGTATGAAGGGTGGAGCGGGGGTGTGGGGGGTGGTGGGGAGGGAGGGGGGTATTGAGGGATTTTCCAAAGTGGCACAGTAAAATAACACACTGGAGTGTATATCGGCTTCCACTCTCCCTCATTTAAATAAGCGCCAACACTGATTTTCTAACAAAAATATGGTACTAGTATAATAACAATGAAATAAGACCCTGTGAAAACTCGCAGCCTGCAGCAAGTATTTAAACTATCATTTAAAAAGGGCTGATCTGTAATTCAGAGCGGATATGGTATCAGACGGCGTGCTTGTCATTCCCGGCTATAATCTCCACTACGCTGAGAAACACACTGTCTGCTGGCAGCACTGGAGAGAGAGGGGAGGAAGAATAGGGAGGAAGAGGAGGGGGAGGAGGAGGATGTGGAGGGGGGGCAGGATTTGACTACATATTTTATTTTTATTTTTTCCTTCTCCTCTAGGTGCCGTTTTGTTTGTGTGGTATCGACAATCTCCCGACTATTTTATAGAAAAAAAGAAATTGGAGATTGAAAGTTGGAGCACGAAAAAAATAGAAGTTTTAAAAATGAGGGTTTTTTTCGATGATGTTGAGGATCTGAGGAGACAAACTTTTGACAGAAAAGGAAACTCTTAGCTGATTAAAACAATTTTAAACTGATAAACTATTCTGATAATCAGTTTTATTCAACAAAAGGTTTTGAAAACTATCAAAGTTTTTCTGGCGAACTTTCTGACATTGAGGTCGAAAGTTCCTTTTTAACTTTACAAACAGTTGGTGTCCGTTTAGTAGCTGTTCTGGTGTGTGTGTGTGTGTGTGTGTGTGTGTGTGTGTGTGTGTGTGTGTGTGTGTGTGTGTGTGTGTGTGTGTGTGTGTGTGTGTGTGTGTGTGTGTGTGTGTGTGTGTGTGTGTGTAGCTTTCTATGGCATCAAATTGTAAATATTAAACATAAATTAATAATGAATTGTGTGCTCGTGTGTCAAGTATGAGATGAGGAGGGCTGATGGACAGAAGAACTGAGAGGAGGACGCAGGAATGATAATAATCAAACAGTTGTTTCAATATTCAGTTAACAAGATGAATCAACAACAAGTCTGACAATTATTAATTCTCATTATTAGGAGATTATCCAGCTTAAACGCTTACAGAAAAAACTTTGAGGAAGTTTATCAAGACACCTTAAACGATTCCTTAAATGTGAGATTTTACTTGTTTTTATGTATTTTTGTTGATCTTTTTTGAATAATCAATTAAATATCTTTTGTTTTTTGAACTGTTGGAGAAAACAAAGAATTTAAAGTTGTCACTTTGTGCTCTGAGAAACTGCAATTCGGCACAATTTTCAGGCACCATGTGCAGTTTTTGACAGTTTATAAACTAAACCGTTAATACATTATCAGAAGGATGATTTCTTTTCTTTTTTTTCTTCTTTTCTTTTTCTCAGAAATTGTGCGTGTTGTTGTAAAGATAAAAACAAATAACGCATCAAATAGTCATGATGTCATCGGGAAATACCTTTCGGTTGTGGACCTAAATGGGATTATGAATGAGTAAGAGTCTCCTGCAGGCTCTTGAACACACACACACACACACACACACACACACACACACACACACACACACACACACACACACACACACACACACACACACACACACACACACACACACACACACACACACACACACATTAGGACACATTGGGTTTTGGTTAGACGTGTGGTCTGGACAGGAAAGGGCCGGGGCCGCCACACTCAGCGGGACGCGGACCTCAGGCGGTTCGCACTACACACACACACACACACACACACACACACACACACACACACACACACACACACACACACACACACACACTGCCAGGGCATCCTTACCCACCTATCCTGTTGCAGTGGGGGGTCAGAACTGGCCGGGCACACACACACACACACACACACACACACACACACACACACACACACACACACACACACACACACACACACACACACACACACACACAGAATCGTAGACATCGTCATATTCAAACACGCACACACATAGTTTGTCGGAAACTGGCAGTGACATGCTGTCCAACAGCTCAGGCTGGAGGCTGTGAGGCCGAGCCGAGCCATCTATCATACAGCCAGAAACACAGTAACCCAAGACATGAGTGGCAGACACACACACACACACACACACACACACACACACACACACACACACACACACACACACACACACACACACACACACAATGAAGAAGACATATGTAAGTATTCTCACAAACAAAACGCTCGCTCAGACAAAGCCGACAGAATCACGACTTCACGCTACGCCGGCCGTCTATGAGGAAACCTCCGCACGAACTGAATCTAATGAGTCGATACCATCAGCCTCTCCGCACACGTGAACGGCTTCTACTGTTAGTTATCGGTGTCATCCGCCGTTTCAACGGAGACTTTTGATGGAGTCTGAGTGATTACGACGATCTCCGCTCTGACAAGATGGATTTACTGGGGACTTTTTTTTTTGGGGGGGGGGGGGCACATTTGCATGAAAGTAAACTCACACTCTGGAGAAATTAGAGCTGAAAACAATTAGTAGGTTAAGTCAACAAGTGCTGAAAATTCAGTGGCTTAGACATATTTAAGATGAAGACGTGAAGCACAAAGGATGAAAGTAAACGTGCTGTTTTGATTGACATGTTGAGAAAAACCAAAATAGTGACAAATTAGAGACCTGGATGGGAAACATCGGTATTTTCTCAGTGGCCTTCACAGACTATTTGCAAACCTTCAGCGTGAATGAGTGCCCCGCTTCATTTTTGTGAAACACCCCTGTGAATGATACCCCCCCCCCCCCCACACACACACACACACACACTCACACCCCCCCCCCCCCCTCCCCAACCCCCTTCCTCTCCCAACAGGCCTCTTCGCCGTCCACCGGAGCCACCTCACAGATTGATGGTTCGGATGGCCTCTCATTTGGACCCGGAGAGAAAAGTGGTGAGTTTACTACCACTACTGTATTTTAAACCGTTGTTAAAGAGACTGATGAGCACTGACACCTCCCCCTACCCCCTTTTACCCCCCCTTCCCATTGGGAGAATAAGAGAGGATGGAGTGGGAATAGAGGGGGGGGGATAAATCTGCGTGGCGGCCCGGGGAATCGATCGCCTTCTCCCTCCTTTCCTGCGCTATCTCATCTGCAGGGGCTGAGAGAGGCAGAGCGGTTTAAACGATCCTGACCTTGTCCGACATAAATAGTCAGAAAAGTCCACAGAGCAGATAGCTTTGTGTAAGGCGGAGGGGGGAGGGGGGAGGGAGGGAGGGAGGGAGGAAGGAGAGAGAGAGAGGGAGGGGGGGGGGGCCGCATTGAGATAAGAAGGGATGGTGGAGGAGGAGGGGGAGGGGGGCGGGGGTGAGATAATGCCCTGGCGTTACTACATCAGAGTCCATGTCGCTCACACACACACACACACACACGTCGCCGTGGGAAACAGCCTCTTCGACCTCACTTCCTGTCTTCATCTCTTCTCTGCAGTCATAAAAGAAAAAGAAAGGCGGAAGCTCCCGTCCCTCTTTTTTTTTTCCCCCCCTCCGTGAAGACGGATGGAGGAAGCCAATTGGCTCCAAAACCAAATCCTGAAGAAGACGTGAGTGTTTTAAAAGTAAAGAAAAGGAGCTCCCTTTGTTCGCACTCTTCTTCTTCTTCTTCTTTCTCTCTCTTCTTCTTCTTCTTCTTTTGAGTGTAATGCCGCTGTACCTGCCGGTGCCACCGCCCCGGGTAAAGGCAGAAATCTCTGCCTCCATTGTCACCTGTTCCTCTAATCATTTTCCGCCCGTCGTGCCACAATGGAGGAGGGCGATAACGATAACGAGGTGAAGCTAATACAGAGCCGTGGCGAGCCCCCACCCCCACCCCTCCACCCCCCTCCACCACCTCATCCTCTCCACCTCCCCCCCCCCCAACACAATGTTCAGATGTCTTCACTCCTTCACACACACACACACACTATAACACACTCCTTAATGTAGAAACCCGTGTACACGCTCGCTTGCTGACACTCACATTTTTCTTTTTTTTTCTTTCAGACGTTTGAGCCGTTTTCTTTCTGGCGCCAGCTGTCGAATCACCCGCACATTAACACAGCGACACACTTTACTAGTTTCTTCATAAAACTAAATAATAAGTGAAGAATAGGAGAGTATGAAGTTATTTCTCTGCTTTGTTGAGGGTGTTTTTTCTTTTTTCTTTAACTGGAAGCTAATTGGTTTGAATCCTGTTAGCGGTTAGCTCCGTTTTGACTCTCTGCGCTCTAACCGTTGCCATAAGTTGGGTTTTGCTTTTGCAGTTTTGGGGGCATCACTTCTGAGGCACCAAGTGGAGCAAGAAATACAAGAAATCGGACAATCGGACAGGTTGGAAGCAAATTCAGAAGATGAAACAACATTAAATGGTAAAAATATGACCCAAACTTTTGTAAACAATCTGAACAAACCTCGCTTCACTTCGCCTGACTTTCACTCACCGCTTCAGTCCTTTTGTAATTGTAGTCTGGACACCCTGTTAGCATGAAGGTCTGCTCAACCACTCTGAAAGGGCGGACCAATCAGCAAATAGTGGGCGTGGCTAAGTTCGATGACGTTGAACTAGTTCCGCTACTGATTGGTTAAAAATAGATCCAATAGTATCAAAATGAACTTTGTTTTTTTTTGGGGGGGGGTCTGGTTATACCAGGCTAGAACAACCCAACCTCTGTTTCCATGGTAACCCACTGGACTCGCCCAGAATTGAGTTTTCATCTGACCATCATATTTATCTCACTTTTAGTTTCATAAAAACCTGTCTGATCGTCTCGCTGCTCGCGTTTCTTGCCCTGTTGTTTTTTTTTATTCTACTCTCACCTTGTTGTTTATTTAGGTCAGAGGGTTCCCAGCATGCTTTGCACTTCTTTTGACAAACTGTCGCGGAGCAGCCAATCGCAAGGAGGAATCCCGACCGCTAAACCTCATGTTTAGCTTGTTGGAGCAGCGCGTGGAATGAACTGTAGTGAATTGAATTATGGTCACAGGTCTTTGCAGGCTTTAAAAGTATATAAAAGCATTAATTCAAGACTTGTCTTCGAAAACAGTGAGACAACCACTAGCAGGCCCGAAGTCATTTCCCAATTGTGTATTGAACATAAATGATCTTTTTTTAGTTTTTTACTGTTGACAGATTTGCCAAGACATCACTCATATTGTCTCCGATTTTATATTTGTTTATGAAAGGGAAAGTTTTGGTGTATTGTTTTTTTTTTTAACCTGGACCTTATTTTGTCCATTATTTGGGCTCTTAATGAATAATGGGGACAGCAATTTAAAAAAAAAATTGGTCCCGTATTTTAATGGTCAGCATTCATGACAGACGTGCACCCTGACCCTGGACTTTAACCACCTCTGATACCAAGTAATACCTTTCCATTTTATACCTTTATTTGACTGGCGATAGACAGGAAACGTTGGGCAAGAGATGCAGCGAAGGAATCAAACTGTGAACTCACTGCTTGGGGCGTTTGGTTTGTGCCAAAACCACACAGCTATCAGTTTGCTTTGTAGAATAATGTACTTTGTAGTGTTTCACTTGCCAAAATTGACTGTTTACCTTGCAATCAAGACAGAGAAGAAAAGATAATTTTTCACTGACTTTACCACAAAACAAACACTTTAAAAACATGAAAAGAAGAAGGTAATCAGCTCTCTGGTTTCTTCTATCTATCCGTCAATCAAAACCCTCGATGCAGGAAAATTTGCCTAAACGACAACCCCACCCCACCCCACCCCACCCGTTCTCTCACCCTTCCTCACCCACATACATGTGATGTTGCCTCGCCGGGCCTCACCAGCGAGGGGGGGCGATGAGAAGGCTGCTGCTCTCTGACTGCGTTTATCAGAGTCTGGCATCGCTGTAATTTCAGTGTTCAGATGCAATCGCCTCCCTGCTACCCTCAGGAGTAAACAATAACAAGCCCAAATACAATAGACAAACAAGGTCTGCAGGACATGTATGCACACACACACACACACACACACACACATACATACAGGCATGCACAATAGAGTATGCTTCGAACACACAAACAATAATAAATGCAAACCACAAGAACCTTCTGTTCTCTGTCTGTAGCTGCTGCCGTGGAACAAAACATCTCGTTTCAGTCGGCGTTAACGTGAGAAAAACCACAAGATCTGTTGAAAGAAACTGGACTCGGATCAGATATTAAATCTGAATACAGTCGATAAACAAGAACCTGTTGTCATGAACATTTAACCAGGAATATAAAGAAATACTTTGCTGCGACACACTCCGAAGAGCCACTTCTGCATTTCAGGTAGATGCAGGTTTCTGCTTTATGGCTAAAAGACTTCACATTTCTAATCAGACAGCACAACCTGGTGGACGTTTAATGAACTGCACGCCACGGATTTTCACTGACAAGTGTGTGGAGAGGAACAGAAGGTAGAGATCACGCGGAGTGTCATTCATTTTTTTTAATTATTAATCCTCGCCTGCAAATTCTTTCAAAGTCTTTTCTATTTGCGCAAGAAGGTCAAAGATCATGATTAATATTGTTTGGGGATGGTTTATGTTGCTGATGGATGTTTTGGTCAGTGACAACAGATTTATGCTTACATTTTCACCAAGAATACCAACAAAGCAAATAATGAGGCATAAAAATCTCATTTTAATTAATTTGATTAATTAAAAGTTTGGACTGTTGGCCACAAAAAAAACAACAACTAGAAAAACAAAAAGGAATTCTGCGATTAAACTGTTAAATTTGAGAAACAAATCATAGTTGAGACAGAATTGAGATTATTTTGTAAATCGAGACTATTTGAGAAAAAAATAACTAAGTATGCAGTGAAACGCAATAAAACACCACAGACTTAAAAATGACGACTCAAAATTAAGACCTCTGAAAAAAAAACACAACAGATTGCATTTGATGAAGGAATACGTGTCAAGATTTTATTGAGGTGTTTTTCTTCTGTTTATTTCAGACCTGAGGAATAACAACACCGTACAATCCACGCGGACGTTTTAGGGGAACTGAAGTCGTTCTCTTCAAAGCCACCAGACTCCTTCGACAAAACCAGTTCATTTAGCTGGCAGGACGCGTGAGCTGCAGGTCACCGCCGCCTCGGTGAGTTAGTTTATCACCATTATTTTGTTGTTGGTTTTTTTTTGCAATCTATTTCAGCATTTCTTTATTTATTCTTTTTTTTAATTTTTTTATCCTGTCTGAGAGAGCATCGCTATTAATGTGATCAATTAGCAAGTGGGCACTCTCCCTTCTCTCTGCACTGTATTAGTGCTGCAGAGGTTAAGCTCCGCCCACAGTTGAGACACACAGAGATCAGAGGACAGAAACCTGGAACTGCATCCAGAAAAAAAAAAATAATAATTATGCACATGCTGTTGAATTTTAAGCTGAGATACAAAATGAGTAAGTTGTGTATCAAATAGTTATTGTTCACACAAAAGAAGATTATTCAGCTGATCTGGGTGGAGCTCAGCTATGTGAAATCTTTCTAAACACCTTATCTGAACTAACTCCAGTGAGTTGACAGATGGATATAGCAGCTTCAGTTTCTTTCTCTCAGCAAGATAAAGCAGTTAAAATAGTCAATATATAATCATGTTTACTTAAACCAATTATTTTGTATTTTTTAGGTGACTTAAAGGCATTTTGTTTCTGACCCACTGTTGAACATCTGTCACGGTACAGCTGCTCCAAAATAAAGAACCCCTCATCTACTTCAGGTAATACTCTTGTCTATGCACAAGTACCTCACACAAGCCCCCCACTTCAAACTAATTGAACTATCCCTTTAATGGCTGCCTTTGAAAAACCAGCTAATGTTATGTTAATGAATTCCAAAGCCTCAACAGTCATCTCAGTCATCAAGCTTTTATTATTGAGAGGAACGGTTAGAGATACAGGAACAGATGAAAAGAGTGACAGGTCTGTGTAAGAGGTTTATTTTCTCCATATATTTTACAAATAGAAGCACGAATGTTCATTAGATTCTCGACAACCGACGTGTCCGAAGTACTTTGAAGGGCTATCGGCGAATGGAAACGATGGTCTCGCCTGTTTATCTGCGAAGAAAGAGACACAAAAAAGAAGGTCAGACGTCGACTAATAAAAAAAAACAAAAAACATCATCTAGACCTGGAGGGGGACTTTAACTACTCTGTAAAGCTAAGGGGACGTCTAGTCTATTAAACCCTTCCATTACAGTCTACTCTAGCATGTTACCTCCTCTGTTATGACAAGCCTCAGTTCCTGAGTTCAGCAGAAGGTGACGAGGAGCAGATTAGGTCAGAGAGGGAGAATTAGTCATGAAAGAATGTGACAGTGTTTGGAAATTCAAAAGGACACGCGTAGCTAAAGAGGGAGTCTTTAGGGAGGAGAGCAAAAAGAAGAGGTCTCGGAGGTCAGAGAAGTTAGCGGAGCGAAGGAGGATCATAATGAAAGAGGCTGAGTCACAGAAGGCAGTTCACAAATGAAAGGAGGAAGGTGGGAAAGTGGCTGAATTAAAAAAAGAAAAAAAAAAAGAAAGAAAGAGAGAAGATGAGGCTGAGGAGAGATAATACCGAGGACACGGGGGAAGGAAGAAAAACTTACAGAGCAGCAGCTCCAGAGATGATCTCAATGAGCTCCTTGGTGATGACCGCCTGTCTGGTGCGGTTGAAGGTGAGGGTCAGCTTGTCAATCATCTCGGCTGAAGGGAAGGCGGAGAAACGAGTCAATGTCAGATGACCTTCTTTGCAGAGACGGTGGAAAGTTTTAAAAAGCATGAATCGGCACAAACATTTTTAATATCAAGGAGTTATTTTCACGATTCGTGACTTTACACAATCAGAGTCTTAGCAGTTACTTTTCTGTCAGTCTAATATTTTCCAGAGATTTTGTTTGCTGCGATGTTTTAAAAATCAGGTTGTTGACAAACTATATTTAGAGCAGAGCAGCGTTTTTAAGCCGACCACAGCATTCGAGAGGCTCCTGCTTATTCTCCTTATTCTTAAGTGCTATAAATTGCTCAATCGGAGTGATTACGAACTGTAAATTTAGCGCAGCTTAAAAGTGCTGTTAGGCTTCCCGATTAAAATACATCGATCCACGAAGAATTATGCTACTCTTTCAATCTCTGAGTCGAAATCAGAAATCAAAGCAGTGAACAACAGAAAATTTCACAAAACATTTACGATTATGTTTTTGAATGTCTGCTAAATAATTAAATTACTTTTAGGCAGATTTAAGAGCAGCATTTGAATTATTATAAAAAAAAAAAAAAAAAAATTAAAATGTTGATTTTCAGTAAAATACATTAAATCTTAAAGAAAAGGAAAATTTGTTTTGTTTCCTGCAGCCAGATTCATTTTTGGCTCTTCGGAGGAAACGACCTCTGATTTTGATCAAATTTCTTTTTTTAAAACACATCCTCTCCACAAACATCCAGATCAGCTCCCTGATCCACCGGGATGTACGGCGTCGTTAACCAGGCGGTCCGGAGTCTTACAGGCGTTCTTGCTGGCGCTGTCCATGGCGGTCATCCTGGCGCTCTGCTCGCTGGTGGACGACTCCCTCATGGCCAAGTAGATGATGTTGACCAGAGCGAACTCCTGGTAGTTCCTCAGCACGTCGGCGTCGATGTCGTCGTAGACGCCCATGGTCTCTGTCGGTGGAGAGAGGGGAGTCACGTGATCAAACATCTCCGGCATCGACTCGTGTTAAACTACTGTAAAAAAACAACAACACCACAAAAAAAAAAAAACACACAAAAACAAGCGGTGCTACCGGAGTTAGAAACGATGTCCGAGGAGAACACGGGCTTCTGGGTCGTCTTGTACGAGATAACGGACCTGCACGAGGAGACAGAGGTCACAGTTATTTTTGCATTCTCGGTTTTTTTGGTTTTTTTTGTTTTTTTTTTTTTACACAGATCCAAATGAAGAAGACGGCATCGTACCTGAAAGTGTTGAAGATGATGGATCCTTGGTCGTACTCATATCCGGAGTTGAGCAGCTCGGTGGCCACGATGGAGGCGTCGCCGAAGCTCGGGGGCTTACGGCCGATATCCTTACAGTTCAGCATGATGTGTTTCCCATGAGTTCTGGTGAGCAACCGTGGAGATTATTAAAAAAAAAAAAAAGAAATCACAGCGAAATAATCAATTCTGATTCATATTTTACTTTATATTTGGATGGATTTTAGTTTGAGTCCAACAGTTTTTATGAGAAAGGAAATATTAGCCTAAATACGGTTTCATCTGGCAGAGAATTAACATGTAGAAGAAACGATATAAAAACTTTGAATATTACAGAAATTCTGGCCATTGACAGCTTTTATGCTTTAAAAAAAAAACAACAACAACGAAGCAATTACAGTAATCAAATCATTATAAAAAACTAGAGCTGATTACTATTATTTAAACAGCTTCATCCTCTTTATAATAAGGAGGCGAGAGACTAAAATGAAAGAAGTCATCACAAATATGATTTAAGAAGTGCTCAGCGAAGGTAAAACACACGAAGACCCGACTCGTGTCCTTCGTCCCGCTCCTCCTCCCTCGTCCCGCGCCTCCTCCCTCGTACCTGTGCAGCAGGGCTCTCAGCTTGTCTCCCACGTTGACCACCATCACCTCCTTCCCGACGCTGGTCAGGGCGCTGACCTCGGCCTTGATGGTCTTGGCCACGCTGGAGTGGATGGCGCCGCAGAGTCCGCGGTCGGAGCTCACGCCGACGAGCAGGTGCTTGGCGGCCTTGTCCTCCGGCGCCTTGATCTCCGCCTTCTCGTACAGGGCTGCGGAGCGAAAAGAGAAAAAGTGGAATCAATATGTAAAACACACCATCGAGAGAGAGAGAGAGAGAGAGAAAAAAACAACATTCATATTTGAAAGGCGACGGCACGGCGAGCGTACCCAGAGAACCGGTGCCGTAGACGCGCGCCGGCTTCAGCGCCCGCTCGGCGCGGGCGTACTTGGCGGCGGCCACCATCTTCATGGACTTCGTGATTTTCTGGATGTTCTTGATGGACTTCAGCCGAATGGTGACTGGAAGGAAAAAAAACAACAAACAAACAAACAAACAAACAAACGACGTCAGGTCTCTTCTGACGCGTTCGATCTCATTTTTTTTAAAACGTTGCTTTATATCTGTTTAATAAATTATTGTTATCAAACCCTTTTTTCTTAAACAGGTGCTCTTGAATTGTCTTATTGGACTTTGCACTAGTTGTTTTTTTACATGCACACAGAGGTGACTGTCCTTTCACTCCCTTTGTGACAGGTAATATTCAGACTGTGTGTCCGCCGTGTTGTTCATGTATAATATGACTCTTACGGGTTGTTTTGCACATGTCTTTTTGTCCCCCTGTCAGCTGATCAGTACTTACTGTCCTTCAGGGTCGCCATGCTCCTCACCTGCCCACTGGCAACACAAACAGTGAAGGGACATATAACAGCATTATTAACAGGCCACAACAACAACAACAACAACAACAAGCTCACAGCTGCTGGCGACGTTGACACATTTCTACTAAACTTTAAAAAAAAAAAAAAAAGGTCAGATTTTTGCTGTTTTGCTTCTTCATCAATGTCACAACGTTAGAAACGTCAGCTAGCATTAGCAGCTAGCTCGTCCCATTCACGGCCTGCTCCTCCCAGCGCGTCCTCTGCGTCCCTCACAACCTCTAAACTTACACACTAAATCATATGTGAAGTACAAACATTAAAAAGTCAACTTTAAAAACCTGCCGTGAACGTATTTTAAGTCTTTTTTTTTATATCGTTACCATTGTGGGTAGAACAACGCGCTGGTCCTGGCGAACATGGTTACCGCTATGAAGGTCAGACACGCAGCACTGCGCAGGCGCAAGCTTAAAGGCAAAATGGAAGAACGATGCCTTCAAGGACCGCCTGAAATTTGGGTACGCAAGAAACTACAACGTGCTTTCGTTCCCCCGATTGCAGTAAAAAAAATAAATCTTTAGAACAAAAATCTCAAACAACTATTTGTATAAAAGAACTGGGCCGAAGTAGAGTTTTTTGTTTGTTTGTTTCGGTTATTAAGTGAAACGTTTTGATAAAATCGTAAACGACGGTGTTTTTGACGTTTCCGAGCTCACGAAATGCGGCAGGAAGTTATCGCGAGATTCCAGCTTCGTCGGGAGGTTATGATGTGAACACCCGGAAACTGCCCGTAGCGGTTAGCTCGTGTTTTAGACGTTGTGTGAGCAAACAATTCAACAACAACAACAACAACAACAAAAAAATCAGAAATGGGGAAAGCAGATTTTCTTTCCCCGAAGGCGATAGCCAACCGAATAAAGTCCAAAGGGCTCCAGAAGTTACGATGGTATTGTCAGATGTGTCAGAAACAATGCCGAGACGAGGTTCGTCGTTTATTTCATCATATTTTTAAATATATTTGTTGTTGTTTTTAGTGTTTTCAACTCGTTTTTGTAACTTGTTTGTTTTACAGAACGGCTTCAAGTGTCACTGCATGTCGGAGTCCCACCAGAGACAGCTGCTGCTGGCTTCAGAGGATCCCAACAAGTTCATGGACTTCTTCTCAGAGTGAGTGAAGCTGCTATTTATCAATAATAATATTAATTAATCATAATAACAATTAATCGTAATGATGAACTTTATTTGTATCGCACCTTTCATGCAAGAAATGCAGCTCAAAGTGCTTCACAGCGAGATAATCACGTAAATACAGATGTGAAGGGACGTGACAAAAATATACAGAAAAGAAAATGAGATGCAAGAAAAAAAAAAAACAGATCAAATTAAATCTAAATTAAACACGAATAGATCAAATGTCAAGTAAGCGATGTGCATTTTAAAAGGCACGGTAGTTCAAAGTGCAAGAGAGCTTCGAGGTTTAAGTAGAGAGATATAAGTAAAGTAAAGTAAAGAGCTTATAACAGAAAAGACATTTTAAATTAAAAAAAAAAAGGATAAAAGAGTTCACGCTTGTTTCTTCTTCTCGCAGTGAGTTTAAGAGCGAATTCCTGGAGCTGCTCAGCAGACGATTCGGTGAGAGATTCCTTCACGTTTCCTCTTAACGGCATTTAGGTTTCAAAACACAAGTGTGTGTGGAAATGAATAAATACCCAGATTTATATGCTTTTTTTTCCCCCACTTATATTTGTGTTATGACACAACGTAAAACGTATTACTACAGTTTTAACATAAATTGTTGTCATTCCTGGAACCAGAATATTAAGACGTTTGGCTCGTCGTGAGTTTTCTTCTGAGTTTATATAGTTTGATTGCTTACAGGAGCTTTGCAGGAGAAATAACTGAATTTCTGTTTTTGTTTTTTCTGTGTCTGTTGTTGTTGTCGCTCTTTTTCTCGCGCTCCAGGGACCAAGCGAGTGCACAACAACATCGTGTACAACGAGTACATCAGCGACCGCGAGCACGTCCACATGAACTCCACTCAGTGGGAGACTCTCACCGACTTCACCAAGTGGCTCGGCAGAGAAGGTGAAGCTTTACGCGATAACTAGAAATGCACGTCTTGTTTTTTGTGATTACTGGTGTTTGTTTGTTTGTTTTTCCCCCTGTGATGATCCCAAGTTTCAGCTTCTTTTTTTTTGTGTGTGTGTGTTACTTGTTTTGCAGGTTAAGTTGTTGTAAAAATAAAAATGTATGAAGGTAAAACATTCCTTAAAATACAAGTTGACAAAAGTTATTTCAGGACAAAATGTGACAGGATAAGTTGCAGCTTTGGAAATCATTTCTCAATAGTTTTGCACAATTTTCTGAAATGCTAAAGACGAAACAACCAAATAGATTAATCGAGAAAATAATGAACAGATGAATCAATAATGAAAAGAAGAAGAAAAAAATCTTACGTTGCTGCCCGAGTATCCAAACAAGAATAGTGACCTTGACTATACGGAGCTGAATGTTGATGATAGTGTCTGAGGAGTAAAGCTCATACAAAAGGCGTTATTACCAAACTTAAAATATATTTTAAGGAAGAAATGTCAGACCAAACATTCGGTGCAATAACTTCCACGTAAAGAAAGTGTTTTAAATTCCCGCTGCTCTTTTTAATGTCACTTTTAGGCTTTTGCAAAGTGGACGAGACCCCTAAAGGCTGGTACATCCAGTACATCGACCGCGACCCGGAGACCATCCGCCGCCAGGAGGAGCAGGCGAGGAAGAAGAAGCAGGAGCTGGACGACGAGGAGCGGAGCGCCCGGTTCATCGAGGATCAGGTCCGAAGGGGCCGTGACGGCAAGGAGACGGACGTGAGTACCATCAAGCTTGAGCCAAAACAGACCAGAAGATACTTTATTTGTTTTTGCAATTAAGGTAAATGTTTTCCTGTCTTTTGTTATGTAGGAAACTCCAGTTTACACGGAGCTCAAACGTGAGAGTGAAGAAGAAAAAGGTGAGTGTTTTTTTTTGTTTTTTCTTCCATGATGAATAAATTTGCAAGAATTCTTTCCCTCCATTCACCCATTCATGTTTTTTTTTTCACTCTTCCAGTTGCTTTCAACCTTGGTGGTTGTTCTTCTGCAGCTGGACCGTCCAAAACAAGGTACCGAGGGTGCAGGTTGTATAATTATATAACTCAACCTTTCTGTATGTAACTGGTTGTTCGTGTCTCCCTTCAGCTCTGCGCTCGGTGCCAGCGCTCTCAAAGCAGCAGCGGCGTCGTCATCCTCGGTGAAGAGGAAGGATCCATCCTCCAGTTCGGAGTCCAGAAGGGAGAAGAAGAAGAAATCCGCTCTGGAGGAGATCATAGAGGTTCAATTCAGTTTTATTCCCGTAGCGATATACATAGTGAATACATCTTTCTCAACCGCTGAGGGAGAGCGGAGAGAGAAAAGAACAGCGTAGAGATACAAGGGACGATAAACGTTTGGTATGTTGGTGGGGCGAGTAGTCGCAGGCTAAAACTATGCAGGTCGAGAGCACCAAACTCCGGGAGCGAGGAGATAATAAACAAAACTACAAAAGAGACCATTTGTAAAGACAGAGATGCAGCGGTGGGAAATGGAGAAGGAAATGGAAGGAGATCAGTGAACCTACGCCTACAACAGTATAACTAAGGGGATGTCTCAAGGTCACCCGAGCCATTCCCAAAACACTTTGTCCAAACAGGAAAGTTTTAAGCCCAAACTTAAAAGTAGAGATTCCGTAAGTGTTTGCGTTTGTACTCGGAGAGAATTTATTGCCGCCGAGTGTTTCTGATCCGACGTCTCTTTGTTCAAGATGGAGGAGAAGAAGAAGAAGAAGCAGTCCACCAAAACAGATCACTGGCTGCAGCCCAACATTGTGGTCAAAGTCGTCACCAAGAGACTGGGGGAGAAGTACCACAAGAAGAAGGCTGTCGTCATGGTAACAAGGCCTTTTATGTTTGTGTTTAGGTGACTGTCAAACAAAAAAAAACAAAAACCTTTTGTTGCTCATAATAGCCGTGGATCCCCTTTTGTGTCGTAGGAGGTGCGAGACAAATACGGTGCGGTGGTGAAAATGATCGACTCCGGCGACAAACTGAAACTGGACCAGAATCACGTGGAGACGGTCATCCCTGCACCGGGTAAACCAGCACAACTCTTCATAACACATTTAAAAACTGGCTACAGATGGTTGACTATAGCGGTATCAAACTCATTGAGGTGCAACAAGAGTTCAGAGACGACATGTGTGATTGGATTGTTTCCCCAAAGAGCCGGTTTAGAGTGATTTAAGAGTTTAAAACAGAGACTACAAAGCTAAAATACGGTCAGACGAAAGCAGCAAACAAAGCCCGTGATTGGTTGATGCTGCTCGGACTGCCGACAAGAACCGAAATGCTTCCGGTTCCCAAAATCTGGTCCCGTTACTTATATATTCTGCATTCATGCGACAGATATCTATTTATAGAGTACAAACCGATCAAGGACTTTGTCGACATCTTGTTCAACCTCGTGCAGGTAAAAGGGTTTTGATCCTGAACGGTCTGCACAGAGACACAGAGGCGCTGCTGGAGGGGATTGATGAAAAGAATTTCAGCGCCACACTTACGCTTGAATCTGTGAGTATTTCTTTTTTTATGGTTTGTGCTGTTCATTTATCATCTAACGCAGGTTCCTATTGCGTGTTAAACAAAGAACAAACCGGATAGCTGTTGACTGTAAGGGTGTGACTAAAATATTATTTTCACTACAAAATAATCTGCTGATTACTTTTGAAACACTACATTAATTCCTTGCTATAATTTACTATATTTCTTTATTAAACAGAGCCCCAAATCTTCAGGCTTCTTAAACTGTTTGGCCAGCACTCCGTGATCCAAAGATGTTCCTTTTACAATGTCAATAATGTCAATAAAATCTGAAATGCCCAAAAATGTCATTGGTGTAGCATGTGGTCCAAAATTGCACAAAAATCTCAGTATATCAGTAAAATATCCGAAAAATGACATATTTTAGCATGTCGTCCAAAATGTCATGTACCCCCAAAATAAACAACAACGTTGACTGAAGATTTTTATTCCATTTTATTTACCTTGTCTCTTTAGTCGTGGCTTGATAATCCATCCAAACATTCTTTGTATATCAGGCAATGAACTAAAATACTTAATATGAATAAATCTTTCCTATTAGGTTCATTCTTTTCATTAACAATGACAGAACACTCATCTCACCAAATTCATTATGGCAAAAGGGCAGATTTTTGCTCGTTATAGATATTTTCTGTAGTGTTTTTTTCTGCTGGAGCAATCGTTGAAGTTTAATTTCTTCATCCTCAGGGTCAACAGAAGGGGAAGAGAGTGGATATCGCCTATGAGGATTTCTCTAAACTGGCCTGAACAAGCAAATCTTCCGTTTAAATTTTAGCCATTTGGCTGAGGAACTCTACTGTGTAAGAGTTAATTGACCGAGACTCACCTGTATATATACATTTCCCACAATGCACCTCCCTGAGGAAATCAATGTGTTTTCTTTTTATTTAGTATTCAAGTTCATCTTAACATTAAAGGTGTAAAATTTGTCCAAATATTTTTGACTCCTGGTGTTCTGTGGAAAATATTTGTTTCAGAAGAAATGTCCAATTTAGAAATGTAGGAGCACTAGTGACATCAGTGAAAAAAAAAAAAAAATGTGTATGTTGTCTTTCCCTTTTTCATGGTTGGAAGTTTCTTTACATCATTTCAGACCCAGAGGATTAATAGCAGTTCAGAGTAGTTGAATAATTGTGGCTGCTCAGAGATCCTGGAGGAAGCTGTTTAGATTGGGGACGATGTAGTCGGTGTAGTGGCCGTCGATGAAGCCCTTCCCACTGTTATGAACGAACCAGCAGTAGACGTTGGAGCCACGCCTCTTATCACGCCTGTAGTCCTTCTGCCAGCCCCTGACACGCAGAACAAGAATTTATGCCTTTAAAATAAGTATTATTTGTTTATAATCTGGTGCGATACGAGTTGAAATATACCTGGTGACAAGCAACTTGTTGCCTTTCACCTCCATGGTGGCCTCATTCTTAAGAGGGTCGGCTCCTTCGTGGACGTCGTACACGCTCACCTCAGGTTCTCTAGAAAACTGCCCTGTGAGATCACAATTTTAATGTCACAGAGACTAATTTAATTTGGGAAATCAAAGGGAGCACGTGGGAGCAGAATTAATGCAAAACCTAACGCAGGTATTCATATTTTATTGACCATAAGTTGCGTGTAAACGTATTTCAAAGGCTTTTTTTTTGCATGCAAAATTGAATTACTCCATCGAAGTGTCTAGTTTTTTTGTTGTTTTTTAAGTCATATAACAGTAAATATGAAAAAATTTCATACTATAGCATGTCGTCTAACATATGTTAAAAAAAAGTCACACTATAGCATGTCGTCTAAAATATGATCAAAAAGTCATACTATAGCATGTCGTCCAAAATATGATCAAAAAGTCATACTATAGCATGTCGTCCAAAATATGATCAAAAAGTCATACTATAGCATGTCGTCCAAAATATGATAAAAAAGTCATACTATAGCATGTCGTCTAAAATATGATCAAAAAGTCATACTATAGCATGTCGTCTAAAATATGATCAAAAAGTCATACTATAGCATGTCGTCTAAAATATGATCAAAAAGTCATACTATAGCATGTCGTCTAAAATATGATAAAAAAGTCATACTATAACATGTCGTCCAAAATATGATAAAAAAGTCATACTATAGCATGTCGTCTAAAATATGATAAAAAAGTCATACTATAGCATGTCGTCCAAAATATGATAAAAAAGTCATACTATAACATGTCGTCCAAAATATGATAAAAAAGTCATACTATAGCATGTCGTCTAAAATATGATCAAAAAGTCATACTATAGCATGTCGTCCAAAATATGATCAAAAAGTCATACTATAGCATGTCGTCCAAAATATGATAAAAAAGTCATACTATAGCATGTCGTCCAAAATATGATCAAAAAGTCATACTATAGCATGTCGTCTAAAATATGATCAAAAAGTCATACTATAGCATGTCGTCTAAAATATGATAAAAAAGTCATACTATAGCATGTCGTCCAAAATATGATAAAAAAGTCATACTATAGCATGTCGTCCAAAATATGATAAAAAAGTCATACTATAGCATGTCGTCTAAAAAATGATAAAAAAGTCATACTATAGCATGTCGTCTAAAATATGATAAAAAAGTCATACTATAGCATGTCGTCTAAAATATGATAAAAAAGTCATACTATAGCATGTCGTCTAAAATATGATAAAAAAGTCATACTATAGCATGTCGTCTAAAATATGATAAAAAAGTCATACTATAGCATGTCGTCTAAAATATGATAAAAAAGTCATACTATAGCATGTCGTCTAAAATATGATAAAAAAGTCATACTATAGCATGTCGTCCAAAATATGATAAAAAAGTCATACTATAGCATGTCGTCTAAAATATGATAAAAAAGTCATACTATAGCATGTCGTCCAAAATATGATAAAAAGTCATACTATAGCATGTCGTCTAAAATATGATCAAAAAGTCATACTATAGCATGTCGTCTAAAATATGATCAAAAAGTCATACTATAGCATGTCGTCTAAAATATGATCAAAAAGTCATACTATAGCATGTCGTCTAAAATATGATCAAAAAAGTCATACTATAGCATGTCGTCTAAAATATGATCAAAAAGTCATACTATAGCATGTCGTCTAAAATATGATCAAAAAGTCATACTATAGCATGTCGTCTAAAATATGATCAAAAAGTCATACTATAGCATGTCGTCTAAAATATGATCAAAAAGTCATACTATAGCATGTCGTCTAAAATATGATCAAAAAGTCATACTATAGCATGTCGTCTAAAATATGATCAAAAAGTCATACTATAGCATGTCGTCTAAAATATGATCAAAAAGTCATACTATAGCATGTCGTCTAAAATATGATCAAAAAGTCATACTATAGCATGTCGTCTAAAATATGATCAAAAAGTCATACTATAGCATGTCGTCCAAAATATGATCAAAAAGTCATACTATAGCATGTCGTCCAAAATATGATCAAAAAGTCATACTATAGCATGTCGTCTAAAATATGAAAAAAAAAGTCATACCATAGCGTGTCGTCAAAAATATGATCAAAAAGTCATACTATATCATGTCGTCTAAAATATGATCAAAATGTCGTCTAAAATATGACCAAAAAGTCATACTATAGCATGTCATCTAAAATATGATCAAAAAGTCATACTATAGCATGTCGTCTAAAATATGATCAAAAAGTCATACTATAGCATGTCGTCTAAAATATGATCAAAAAGTCATACTATAGCATGTCGTCTAAAATATGATCAAAAAGTCATACTATAGCATGTCGTCCTAAAATATAATCAAAAAGTCATACTATAGCATGTCGTCTAAAATATGATCAAAAAGTCATACTATAGCATGTCGTCTAAAATATGATCAAAAAGTCATACTATAGCATGTCGTCTAAAATATGATCAAAAAAGTCATACTATAGCATGTCGTCTAAAATATGATCAAAAAGTCATACTATAGCATGTCGTAAAATATGATCAAAAAAGTCATACTATAGCATGTCGTCTAAAATATGATCAAAAAGTCATACTATAGCATGTCGTCTAAAATATGATCAAAAAGTCATACTATAGCATGTCGTCTAAAATATGATCAAAAAGTCATACTATAGCATGTCATCTAAAATATGATCAAAAAAAGTCATACTATAGCATGTCGCCTAAAATATGATCAAAAAGTCATACTATAGCATGTCGCGGTAAAATATGATTAAAAAGTCATACTATAGCATGTCGTCTAAAATATGATCAAAAAGTCATACTATAGCATGTCTTCTAAAATATGATCAAAAAGTCATACTATAGCATGTCGTCCAAAATATGATCAAAAAGTCATACTATAGCATGTCGTCTAAAATATGATCAAAAAAGTCATACTATAGCATGTCGTCCAAAATATGATCAAAAAGTCATACTATAGCATGTCGTCTAAAATATGATCAAAAAGTCATACTATAGCATGTCGTCCAAAATATGATAAAAAAGTCATACTATAGCATGTCGTCTAAAATATGATCAAAAAGTCATACTATAGCATGTCGTCCAAAATATGATAAAAAAGTCATACTATAGCATGTCGTCTAAAATATGATAAAAAAGTCATACTATAGCATGTCGTCTAAAATATGATCAAAAAGTCATACTATAACATGTCGTATAAAAATATGATAAAAAAGTCATACTATAGCATGTCGTCTCAAATATGATCAAAAAGTCATACTATAGCATGTCGTCTAAAATATGACAAAAAAAGTCATACTATAGCATGTCGCCTAAAATATGACAAAAAAAGTCATACTATAGCATGTCGCTCCAAAATATGATCAAAAAGTCATACTATAGCATGTCGCCTAAAATATGATCAAAAAGTCATACTATAGCATGTCGTCTAAAATATGTTCAAAAAGTCATACTATAGCATGTCGTCCAAAATATGTAAAAAAGTCATACTATAGTATGTTGTCCGAAATATGACCAAAAAGTCATACTATAGCATGTTGTCCGATTTATGATCAAAAGTCATACTATAGCATGTCGTCTAAAATATGATGAAAAAGTCATACTATAGCATGTTGTCCGAATTATGATCAAAAGTCATACTATAGCATGTCGTCTAAAATATGATGAAAAAGTCATACTATAGCATGTTGTCCAAAATATGATCAAAAAAGTCAAACTATAGCATGTCGTCTAAAAATATGATCAAAAAGTCATACTATAACATGTCATTCAAAATATGATCAAAAAGTCAGACTATAGCATGTCGCCTAAAATATGATAAAAGTCATACTATAGCATGTCGTCTAAAATATGATCAAAAAGTCATACTATAGCATGTCGTCTAAAATATGATCAAAAAGTCATACTATAGCATGTCGTCTAAAATATGATCAAAAAGTCATACTATAGCATGTCGTCTAAAATATGATCAAAAAGTCATACTATAGCATGTCGTCTAAAATATGATCAAAAAGTCATACTATAGCATGTCGTCTAAAATATGATCAAAAAGTCATACTATAGCATGTCGTCTAAAATATGATCAAAAAGTCATACTATAGCATGTCGTCTAAAATATGATCAAAAAGTCATACTATAGCATGTCGTCTAAAATATGATAAAAAAGTCATACTATAGCATGTCGTCTAAAATATGATCAAAAAGTCATACTATAGCATGTCGTCTAAAATATGATCAAAAAGTCATACTATAGCATGTCGTCTAAAATATGATCAAAAAGTCACACTATAACATGTCGTCTAAAATATGATAAAAAAAGTCATACTATAGCATGTCGTCTAAAATATGATCAAAAAGTCATACTATAGCATGTCGTCTAAAATATGATCAAAAAGTCATACTATAGCATGTCGTCTAAAATATGATCAAAAAGTCATACTATAGCATGTCGTCTAAAATATGATAAAAAAGTCATACTATAGCATGTCGTCTAAAATATGATCAAAAAGTCATACTATAGCATGTCGTCTAAAATATGATCAAAAAGTCATACTATAGCATGTCGTCTAAAATATGATAAAAAAGTCATACTATAGCATGTCGTCTAAAATATGATAAAAAAGTCATACTATAGCATGTCGTCTAAAATATGATAAAAAGTCATACTATAGCATGTCGTCTAAAATATGATAAAAAGTCATACTATAGCATGTCGTCTAAAATATGATCAAAAAGTCATACTATAGCATGTCGTCTAAAATATGATAAAAAGTCATACTATAGCATGTCGTCTAAAATATGATAAAAAGTCATACTATAGCATGTCG